>NC_060179.1:57913377-57938377 GCF_021184085.1 Oncorhynchus gorbuscha | reverse complement strand
ATTTAAACACAATGACATTTTCAGATGGACCCCTGGGGGACCTGGCTGCCTCTGTGTGTGTGTGTGTGTGTGTGTGTGTGTGTGTGTGTGTGTGTGTGTGTGTGTGTGTGTGTGTGTGTGTGTGTGTGTGTGTGTGTGTGTGTGTGTGTGTGTGTGTGTGTGTTGTGACACTCTGGATCTCAGCCGGGGGATAATGGTCTAATCTGGCAACCACAGAGTATATCATAGGCCTCTCGGTTACAAGGTCCACTGCAAACTCACACTGTCGGCACTGAGTGTACAGTGACTGTGTGTGTGTACGTAGTCCTGTGTGTGTTTGCGTGCATCTTTGTGTGTGGTCGCGTGTGTGTGTCTTTGTGTCGTTCAGTTGGAAGCCAAGGATTTTAAAGCTATAATATAATCTAAGACAGTGTGTTTAACGAGGCAGTTTTTATTCATAAAGGCCTAACTGAGAGAGAGTAATTCATCACTGCGCCTTTCCACAACACACAAACTCACACACACACCATCTCTGCTTCACCTGAGGATGTCTGGGCCCATATTCACAAAGCATCTCCCCATGTCCATACACGAGGCAGTTTTGCTCTAAAAAGCAAGCCTGATTCCTAGATTCCAAGACTGACTCCTATATTAGCACTCCTACTCTGAGGCAAAGTGTGACCTCTGACCTGTCCTTGAAGAAACGCCGGAAGCCAAAGGCCACCAGCTTGAAAACAGACTCCAGGACGAAGACGATGGTGAAGATGTAGTTACAGATCTTCAGCGCCTCGTCCAACTCCTGGAGGGAGGGAGGGAGGCATGGTTAGTAGTACAGTATTCCATAGGTTATAGCTACTGTATATATGGTCTCTCTCTGACGTCTTACTCTCTGAAAGCAAACATTTTCCCAGAGTCAGCCACTTTCAACACCCTACCATCTCCCTCTCTCTCCCTTCTCTCCCTCTCTCTGCTTCTTTTTGAAAAGACCGCCGGTATTAAAGTGTCTTGTATGTAGCCTGGGGGAATTCACGATACCCATCTCAATGTAAAAAGTGACCTTTTCCTAGTAGGCATGTTGTGAGAAGATCAGACAAGTAACTCTATAGGGATTTACTGACTCTGTTCTCCTCAGGTCATCCGTACCGCATCATCTCTCTCTATTACTGTCTCTCATTTTCTCTATATCTATATCTCATGCATAATCTTTCCGGACACATGGTAATTTCATCGGAAAACTCAAGCTGTTTTCATCACGAATCACCTTTCGGCTGATAATAAACAATGACAACTCAATGAGACATAATTTACGTGGGAGTTTAGTTCATGAATTTTTTGAATTACTTTATGTAATGTGGAGAAAAACCCCCAGAAGATTTGAAATAACTTTTCTCAAATCTGTTTGTGCAGGTTAAACAAACTACAAATCCCAGAGTAATGATGTTGGACTATGTGGAATGAATACAAACTAGGTTGTCATGGGAATCTTTGTCTGTGCTTTCTGAGGGGCCATGGTGATAACTAACAGACTTCAAATCCACTACCTTAAAACTACAAACCCCATCATTGCGCAGGTCCTACCTTGGGCTGCTGGTAGTGTTCCATCGCCATGGTGATGACATTGAGTGCGATGACAATGGTAATAAAGAGGTCCAGATACTGGGAGGTGCACATCTTGTGGATGAGGAGACGAGTGGGGGAGTAATCCGAGTAGTAAGGCTTACTCTGAGCTTCTGTTGGAAGGGGGGAGTAAGAGAGGGGAGGACGGGGAGGTAGGCGGGGTGGGGGGGTCATAGAGTGAGATAGGGAGTAGTGTACTGGACATTGTGGGTGAAAGGTTTCGAGAGGTAGAAGCCACCCCGCAGGTCTCAAGAGATATCATAGCGTTAGTTAAAGGAAAGCACCCATACTGACATATAACACAGAATTACAGAACATAGAGGCAGATAAAGAGACGCAAATGAAAGACAGATGGAGTGAGAGAGAAGAGAGTAGCAAAGGTACATGGAAAGAGAGGTATACAAGGACAGGAAAGGAGAGGAGAGAGGTACAGGAAGACACAGAGATCTTGGAAAGAGAGAATGAGTGAAAACGAGGAAGAGAAAGCGAGAGAAGCACAGTGTTCCTGGGCCCGGGTCCCCTGTGGCTGCCAGTCATGACTAATCAAATCAGAGATGCTCTCCTCTGATCAACAATTATTCAAATGTAGTCTCCTCTGAGAGAGCATGAACGGAAATAAACAGCATCGCCACCGCCCAAAGTGGTGTGTGTGTGTGTGTGTGTGTGTGTGTGTGTGTGTGTGTGTGTGTGTGTGTGTGTGTGTGTGTGTGTGTGTGTGTGTGTGTGTGTGTGTGTGTGTGTGTGTGTGTGTGTGTGTGTGTGTGTGTGTGTGTGTGTGTGTGTGTGTGTGGAAGAGACTGTAGCTGTGGAGGAGGGAGGTTATTTTGGTGCATTCTGAGGCTGTAGGGAGTGGGTAGTGAATGGTTAATTTATGCTGTCTCTTTCAATGCAGCTTTTTCTAGTGTTTTCACTCTTGCTGTATCTTTTCTCTACCTCTTTCTCTTCCTCTCCTTCTCTCTCATAAAAACCCTACTGGGCACAGATGTCAATTCAACATCTATTCCACATTGGTTCAATGTCATTTAATTGAAATGACATGGAAACTAATTAGAGTCGGGACAATACCAGTATTGCAATACTTTTTCCATGGCAAAAATTCCAACACGAAGCATACCATACTCTTTGGTCCTTTATAAAACACCTGTATGTAAAATATTGTGCGCTATAGCTTGGAAAATAAATAAATGTGACTCTGGTTGACAACATAACGATGTTTGCTTCCAACGTTAGGGCTGTTAACCTAAAGAAGTTAAATCTGCTTTGGGTTTTGTTTCCATGCCAAGACGCTAACAAGAATCGCGATACTGGTATCGTCCCGGCCCTAGAAACAACGTTGATTCAACCACTGTGTGCCCAGTGGGACATACTGTACACAACAAAAAGGACAGTCGATTTTACAGTTCAGTATATCACTTACAGTTTAACACCTGTTTCTCTCATCTGTCCTCTCTTTATCCATCCATCCATCCATCCATAAAGGACAGAGGAAAGAGGAGTATGGGGGATGAGAGAGTATCTCTATCAGTCTCTGTCCTCATCCCTCTTTCATCAGTGAAAGAGAGAGAGAGAGGACATATGAAGTAGAGGAGGAGTCAGAGACAGGCCAGAATGGAAACACACATACAGCGTGATTCCCCCAGGTGGCTGCTGCGGCAGCTGGCTAAAACTCCTGACGGGGTACGTGTGTATGTGTGTTTGTGTGTGTATGGGTTCGTGTATTCACTGTATGGTCCATTCTCACCTCTTCTCCTCTGTCCTCTTCATCATAAATCGACTTGAGTGTGAGACTCTCTCTCGTTCGGTGTCTGCCTGGGCTATTGCTTTATCGTACATTTATTGTACAAAATGCAGACCCATTATACATTATAGCAGTGCATGTATTATAGGCAGTAAACCCAATGGCGCAAATGTTGTGGCAGTGAAACTTCCTGGGAAAATGCTTAGCTTCTGCAGTTTTGCTGCAGGGCCTAACACTATATTTTAATGGGCCTCACTAGAGGCTCGATAAATGAAACTGTTAGTATAGTGTATTGAGCATCCATTGCTGTATCTTGAGAGGATTGTCCAAATAATGTATTAGACATTTCAGTGGCTGACTGAGTTTTTTAAAAGCAATCTAAAGCAGTTATGTAAGTGCAATACTCTCATAGGTTTAAAACGCTACATTAAGAGAGGGAGAAGGAGAGAGAGAATGAGAGAGGAAGAATAAGAGAGCGAGACAGGGAAAACAAGAGAGTAGAACCTTTTCCCCCATGGCTCAGGCCCAGCTCTCGCTCGGGGAGGTAGGAGAGGTGAGGGTAGAGAGGGCCAAATTATACCTCCACTACTCCCAAACTCTCACTCCCACTCTCTCTTTCCAGAGGGAGAAAGAGCTGAGCAGCACTCAGAGAATGGATCTGCCTTTAGACTCACTGGAACAGACTGACACTGTGATATCATGCCAAACCAATGAGTCAACCATATTAGCTTTTGCCAAATCAGCTTTAAAGACTTGTAAAAGTGTGTGCGTGTATGTTTGTATGTGCACAGTGTGCCTGTGTGTGTTTGTGTGCTCAGTGGGGCATGTGAGGGCATATTCAGGTCTACTCCTGTGGGAAAAGAGAACTTTGACCAGATGAAAGTGAAGAAGTTAGGTGTGAAGAAACTTCAGTACAGTCATCTTTCTCTGTCACTTTTTCTCTCTCTCTCTCTCTCTCTCTCTCTCTCTCTCTCTCTCTCTCTCTCTCTCTCTCGCTCACACAAATAGAAACATTACATTCACAAACATAACATAAACATCAACCAGACCCCCATCCCATCAATCAACCTAAGGGGCCTTAGACCTATGTAGTCCACTAATTGGGCTACGAGGAGCTGCTGAATGACTAGCATGCAGCATGTTAAACAGAATGTCCATGTTGGTGCCCCATGTGAGTATTATTGAGCACCCTACATGTTGGTGCCCCATGTGAGTATTATTGAGCACCCTACATGTTGGTGCCCCATGTGAGTATTATTGAGCACCCTACATGTTGGTGCCCCATGTGAGTATTATTGAGCACCCTACATGTTGGTGCCCCATGTGCCCCATGTGGGAGTATTATTGAGCACCCTACATGTTGGTGCCCATGTTGGTGCCCCATTGAGGATAATTGAGCACCCTACATGTGAGTATTATTGAGCACCCTACATGTTGGTGCCCCATGTGAGGATAATTGAGCACCCTACATGTTGGTGCCCCATGTGAGTATTATTGAGTACCCAACATGTTGGTGCCCTGTGTGAGTATTTATCCAAAAATGTAGTTATAATTTAACCCTTCAAGAGGGAATGATGTGGTTCAGGTAACATATCATACATATGACACATGATGATATGTTACTCTTGGAGATCTAAGACCCCTTTGGCCGAAAGCACTGGTGAAGCGTCAAAGATCACCTGACTGAAAAAGAACGGAGCAGTTAGTTTAGCAAAGAACACCAAAGCAATACTAAAACCTGGTCCAAAAACAACCTCTTAACCCCTTGCCCCACATTATCTATACCCACCTGATTCTTTGAAGTCTACAAAGTGAGGGTATAAAGGTTAGGGTGAGGAACTAGGAGTTATTTTTGGACTGAGCCACACTCAGTAACTTCAGGAAGACGAGGCTCGGGGTTGGGAAATACAGACACACTGAAGTCCCTGGGCATGTGGCGAGGGAGTGGATACACCACAGCACAGCACAATGGGTTTACTGTCACAGTGTGAGTGGGCTTTGATTGGATTGGAGTGAATGTATGTATAGTGTATGGGTTTGAACGGTCTGGTTGGATTGGATGTGTGTTTATGGCTTTGAAGAAGCTTTGGTTGGGTTGAATGTGTGTGTATGGGTTTGAACGGTCTGGTTGGATTGGATGTGTGTTTATGGCTTTGAAGGGAAGCTTTGGTTGGGTTGAATGTGTGTGTATGGGTTTGAACTTGAAGGAGCTTTGGTTGGGTTGAATGTGTGTGTATGGGTTTGAACTTGAAGGAGCTTTGGTTGGGTTGAATGTGTGTGTATGGGTTTGAACTTGAAGGAGCTTTGGTTGGGTTGAATGTGTGTGTATGGGTTTGAACTTGAAGGAGCTTTGGTTGGGTTGAATGTGTGTGTATGGGTTTGAACATGAAATAGCTTTGGTTGAGTTGGTTTGCACATGCAGTGTATAGACTTGAAGTAGGTTTGAATTGATTGGATGTGTGTGGGGGGTTCATAACACAGTGGAGCTATGTGATGGATACCGTGAAAGGACATATAGAGTGCTATGTTGATTTTCAACCATGGTACCATATCATGGATTGCTCTAGAGTAACCTTGGTACTATTGGGATGTGAAAGTTGTTTAAATGTGGTTTAAATCTCTACGGTGCACATGTGATGCTTTTGATGATTGGTCAGGTGAAACTGGGGCTTGTGGTAGAAAGATGATTGAAGGGGGGCTTGAGAAAAGGAGGATAGTCTTTGAGCTTTGGATGGTAAAACAATGTCTGTGAAAGGAAGAACAGGCCAGAGGCAGTAAGATCAGCCACAACGTTACGGCCAGGATAATTTCCTGTTTTAGGTCAAAGGTCAAGAGGATGTGGTGGTAAAACAGTTTTAAAAAAATCCCAGTACCAATATGATTAAGGTTATACCTTGGTAGGTGTTGTGACTGATTTTAAACGCCTGCCCTTTATGGTCAATGGATTGGTTCATATTAAGAGTCAATGTGTGCTGGGTCAACAGGTAGTGCTGGTACATTACAGCACAAGCTCATATCAAGGGGAAGGGGTTAACGTCAAGTGAAACTACATTGAATTCAATGATGTATTAATGATTTTAGAGCCAGAAAACATTGAGTCATTAGGTTAGATACAAAATAAACAAGTAAATCAGAAAAATTCTGCTGGATTTCCCAAAATGCACTGCTCCCCTATTCAGCACCAATGACAAAAATAAGAAACAAAAAACGGAACTGAAAAGAGAAGTTGAGGATTGTGAGAAAAGAGGAGCAACAGAGCAGTTTGAGGAGCCCAGGAGAAAGAGAAATAATAACATGACATCATTCACAATGACAGGGCATGGTAATTCATACACGCGCACACAAACACGCAAAAATGCACGATGACAAACACACACTCACATACAAAGACACACACGAGTTGTGCCGGTACACATGGTAGACTGACACACACTTCTTTCTGAGTCTGACTTGAGCAGGATGGACCAATTGGAATGGAGACTGGAATGGCGAAGGCAGGCGATTGGACAGCAGTGAGTGGAAGGCGGAGTTAACAGGGCGAGAGAGTGATGATGGGCAAATGAGAATATAAGCATATAAGAAACAGACCAATGAGATATCAGCGTTTCAGCAATACAGTAGACAGCACATATCTGCCCTTCAATCCTCTATGGGAAAGTCCAAGTCTAATTCAAACACAACTATTACCCCTGTATCATAGTCTGGTAAAGTCGAGGCTAAATCCTTTAAAGGGGCAAACTGCAGTGGCAACATCCATTTTTGGACTTAAAAATGAACAATATGTACCCATTGATTCTTGAATAAAATAACTTGTAAATGCCTCCTGAGCTTAGTTCCACTGTCGTACCCCACCAGAATCCAAACTATACACTTGTTTTACTCCACTGTTTGAAAATAAAGTAAATTAAAACTATCCTTTTGATATCATGGATGGTCAGTCCTCGCATCCATAGCTCTGTATATACATTTGAGAGTGGTTACATTTTTCCAGAGAGAAGGCTTGGTTTCAACTGCTAATTGCCGCTTTAAGTACCTTGTAGCATTAAATATGGTGTTCAGCTAAGTGGCAGTTACGTTAGCCAAGACCCAGGAATCAGCAATTGAGGAGTGCTGTTTTAAAGGACCACAACATCACCTCTTTCTTCCTACCCAACTCTAATCATGTAATATTCTAACACTGGCACATGCATGTCTTTGACTGTCCAATAATCCCCAGTTTTCTGCTTGACTTGATCTACCACCTGGGTTGCAGTACATCTGTCCGACCGCTGGTACACCACATGTTAACCAGCCTCCTTCATTATTAGCTTGGGCTGTAGGACACACACACCTGCTAACACACACGTACAGATCCATAGGTTACACACGCAAGTACATAATGCACACACGCACACACACACGCACACACACACACACACACACACACACACACACACACACACACACGCACGCACGCACGCACGCACGCACGCACGCACGCACGCACACACACACACACACACACACACACACACACACACACACACACACACACACACACACACACACACACACACACACCTTTTCTTAACCCAGTTACATTCAGTGGCTCTCTTGTGGTTATCTAACATATCCTAAGCAGAGCTCAAAGGCAATGTGCCAGCACGCTTTAGAAGCACTGATTCTTACACCTCCAACCATGAAAAATTCATACCCTCACACACTCTCATAAAACCCACTATAGCACTACTTATAATACAAGGACCTTCTACTGCTACAGAATCAATCACCTAACGGCATCAGCCCACTGCAGGGATGCATATTGATTAGCTAGTTAGGCTGGACTCATGTAGGCTAGGTAACTGATGCTAAGCACAACTGTCAGGTTATGTTAGGCTAATAGGTGTATTGGTGTGAGCATTGGTGGGGTTACACCTACACCTTAGTTCATGAAAGTGATTAAATATTTAAATTCCTCTAACGCTACACTTAACTCTGCTACCAACACCTAGCCGGTGGCATGAAGCATTTATCCCCCACCCACATCGTGAGAACTTCCTGACAAAATTCATCTGTAGAGGAGAACGTTTCAATCACTAACTGGCACAGGTCTTATCAAAGAGGAACTGTCTACACTTTGGGCTGATCCACGTTATAGCTCGATTGAAATTTAAAAGGAAACTTTAACATTTTTAAACGGAGCTTCCGCGATACTTCTGCGATACAGATTGAACCCAGCCATTTCTCTCTCTTCTATTTCTCTCGCGCTCTCTTTCTCCCCCTTCTCTTGCTCTCCCTATCTCCCTCCGCCTTTCCTACCTTTAGCCCGCCCTTCACTCACTTTCAATCCCTCCCCCTTCTCTTGCTCTCCCTATCTCCCTCCGCCATTCCTACCTTTAGCCCGCCCTTCACTCACTTTCAATCCCTCCCCCTTCTCTTGCTCTCCCTATCTCCCTCCGCCATTCCTACCTTTAGCCCGCCCTTCACTCACTTTCAATCCCTCCCCCCTCTCTTGCTCTCCCTATCTCCCTCCGCCATTCCTACCTTTAGCCCGCCCTTCACTCACTTTCAATCCCTCCCCCTCTCTCGCCACCTTACCCCGCCCCGCCCCTCACGTCCTGTCCATCTCATCTTACAATCATTTTTTTTGCACTCTCTCTCTCTCAATCTCTCTCTCTCTCTCCTTCCATCTCTCTAATGGTCTAGTGTTATTAACCACATTCCTACATCAGGGGAATATAAAGGAGGGAGAAGAAGACGGATAGAAAACCTCCGTTCCATCTCTGTTAGCACTGACCTAGATAGAGCTGGCTGCCGCAGTGTGTGTGTGTGTCTGTGTGTCTGTGTGTCTGTGTGTGCATGTGCGTGTGACTGGTCAGTATTGATGACAGGGGGAGGAGTTGACACTCTTGTCCTAGCCATTTACTGTTCAGTGCGTCGCTGACATCATAGTTTAGGGGTAAAACATGTTAAACAGTCTTGTTTCACCCCCTGAAGGTGAGCATAATAATTAAATGGGCTACAATACAATTACTCTCTACATTATCATCATGTAAAGTGGGGAGAACAAGTATTTGATACACTGCCAATTTTGCAGGTTTTCCTACTTACAAAGCATGTAGAGGTCTGTCATTTTTTTATCATAGGTACACTTCAACTGTGAGAGGCGGAATCTAATACAACAATCCAGAAAATCACATTGTATGATTTTAAAGTAATTCATTTGCATTTTATTGCATGACATAAGTATTTGATCACATAGAATCCAGTATTAGATCACATAGAATCCAGTAAGAATTCCGGCTCTCACAGACCTGTTAGGTTTTCTTTAAGAAGCCCTCCTGTTCTCCACTCATTACCTGTATTAACTGCACCCGTTTGAACTTGTTACCTGTATAAAAGACACCTGTCCACACAGACTCCAACCTCTCCACAATGGCCAAGACCAGAGAGCTGTGTAAGGACATCAGGGTTAAATTGTAGACCTGCCCAAGGCTGGGATGGGCTTCAGGACTATAGGCAAGCAGCTTGGTGAGAAGGCAACAACTGTTGGCGCAATTATTAGAAAATGGAAGAAGTTCAAGATGATGGTCAATCACCCTCGGTCTGGGGCTCCATGCAAGATCTCACCTCGTGGGGCATCAATGATCATGAAGAAGGTGAGGGATCAGCCCAGAACTACATGGCAGGACCTGGTCAATGACCTGAAGAGAGCTGGGACCACAGTCTCAAAGAAAACCATTAGTAACACACTACACCGTCATGGATTAAAATCCTGCAAATGGGGCCACGTATCGCAACATCTTGGCCAACAACCTCCTCCCCTCAGTAAGAGCATTGAAGATGGGTCATGCCTGGGTCTTCCAGCATGACAACGACCCGAAACACACAGCCAGGGCAACTAAGGAGTGGCTCCGTAAGAAGCATCTCAAGGTCCTGGAGTGGCCTAGCCAGTCTCCAGACCTGAACCCAATAGAAAATCTTTGGAGGGAGCTGAAAGTCCGTATTGCCCCGAAACCTGAAGGATCTGGAGAAGGTCTGTATGGAGAAGTGGGCCAAAATCCCTGCTGCAGTGTGTGCAAACCTGGTCAAGAACTTCAGGAAATGTATGATCTCTGTAATTGCAAACAAAGGTTTCTGTACCAAATATTAAGTTCTGCTTTTCTGATGTATCAAATACTTATGTCATGCAATACTTACTTAAAAATCATACAATGTGATTTTTGGGATTTTTGTTTTCGATTCTGTCTCTCACAGTTGAACTATACCTATGATAAAAATTACAGACCTCTACATGCTTTGTAAGTAGGAAAACCCGCAAAATCGACAGTGTATCAAATACTTGTTCTCCCCACTGCATGTATATTTATTTTCAAACCCTATCATAATTATTAGTAAAAGGTGTGCTGAAGTAGGACATTATATATTAATACCTGATAAAGTGATACAGCACGAGAGGCTGTGCCATCAATAAATCATCAGGCAAGCGATGCTGTTAGCTAGGACACAAAATGGCCAAATCCTACTTTAGTACCAGTTTTTGAAGACAAACACAGGGAGAGGGAAAGCCATCTTCTGGGACATGACCCACACAGAGCAGGTCTGAGTAAAGCGTTTATCTCTTTGGGCTGTGAGCCTGGGAGAGTTACAGGCCATCTGTTACAGTGACACATTCACTCCCTGAGCTGAGTTATGTAAAGAACACTCAGAGCTACATTCTCTCTCTCTCTCTTTCACATTTTCTCTGTTTACCCTTTGTCTTTGTTTATCTCTCTCACTCTCTCCTCTCTCTCTCTCTCTCTCTCTCTCTCTCTCTCTCTCTCTCTCTCTCTCTCTCTCTCTCTCTCTCTCTCTCTCTCTCTCTCTCTCTCTCTCTCTCTCTCTCTCTGTGTGTGTGGGGGAAAGAAAGGAATACACCGTGCCTGGCTGCCACATTACAGACAGCACCCCGCTGACAACTTCTTCCTTCCTCACTCACTCTTTCAAGTATCTCTCTCCTTCTGTCTTCGTCTCATCTCCCTCTCTCCATCTTTCCATCGCTCTTTCTCCCTATAGGGCAACCCACTAGCTGCCGAGAGGAGAATATCACAGTGCACAGTCAAGCACCAGGAGGGTGAGACATACCTTTAGACAGAGACTGTACTGGACATAACTGTGTGTGTGTGTGTGTGTGTGTGTGTGTGTGTGTGTGTGTGTGTGTGTGTGTGTGTGTGTGTGTGTGTGTGTGTGTGTGTGTGTGTGTGTGTGTGTGTGTGTGTGTGTGTGTGTGTGTGTGTGTGTGTGTGTGTGTGTGTGTGTGTGTGTGTGTGTGTGTGTGTGTGTGCGTGCGTGTGTTGTTTAGGTAAGGTATAGAAACAGGAGCAGATGGCTTGGTCTTCCCCAGCAGAGAGATGTGATTAAGCAGCACCTTTGATCCACTGAACTAAACTACACTTACAGCAGCCCAAAGCTAACACACTCAGGAGTGTGTGTGTGTGTGTGTGTGTGTGTGTGTGTGTGTGTGTGTGTGTGTGTGTGTGTGTGTGTGTGTGTGTGTGTGTGTGTGTGTGTGTGTGTGTGTGTGTGTGTGTGTGTGTGTGTGTGTGTGTGTGTGTGTGTGTGTGTGAGAGCCAGAGCTAATAGAGGGTGGCATACTGGCAGGAGGGGCAACCCCATCCCTTCATCATCTCCCCTTCTCTTCCTCCTATTCTCCATCCCCCTTTACTCTCATCCTCCTTACTTCTCACATCCATCTCTTCTCCTGCATACTTACATATTCAGTGATTTACCCCTATCCATCTCCCTTTCTCTCCACTCTCATTCCTTCATATTATTTCTCCCTCCTCCCCTCTTGTCTTTATTCCCTCCTCCCCTCTTGTCTTTATTCCCTCCTCCCCTCTTGTCTTTATTCCCTCCCTCCTCCCCTCTTGTCTTTATTTCCTCCTCCCCTCTTTTCTTTATTCCCTCCCTCCTCCCCTCTTGTCTTTATTTCCTCCTCCCCTCTTTTCTTTATTTCCCCCTCCCCTCTTTTCTTTATTCCCTCCCTCCTCCCCTCTTTTCTTTATTCCATTATTCCTCCCCTCTTTTCTTTATTCCATTTACATTTACATTTAAGTCATTTACCAAATATTAAGTTCTATTCCCTCCCTCCTCCCCTCTTTTCTTTATTCCCTCCTCCCCTATTTTCTTTATTCCCTCCTCCCCTCTTGTCTTTATTTCCTCCTCCCCTCTTGTCTTTATTTCCTCCTCCCCTCTTTTCTTTATTCCCTCCCTCCTCCCCTCTTTTCTTTATTTCCCCCTCCCCTCTTTTCTTTATTCCCTCCCTCCTCCCCTCTTTTCTTTATTTCCTCCTCCCCTCTTTTCTTTATTCCCTCCCTCCTCCCCTCTTTTCTTTATTTCCCCCTCCCCTCTTTTCTTTATTCCTCCTCCTCCCCTCTTTTCTTTATTCCCTCCCTCCTCCCCTCTTTTCTTTATTCCCTCCCTACTCCCCTCTTTTCTTTATTCCCTCCCTCCTCCCCTCTTTTCTTTATTCCCTCCCTCCTCCCCTCTTTTCTTTATTTCCCCCTCCCCTATTTTCTTTATTCCCTCCCTACTCCCCTCTTTTCTTTATTCCCTCCCTCCTCCCCTCTTGTCTTTATTCCCTCCCTACTCCCCTCTTTTCTTTATTCCCTCCCTCCTCCCCTCTTTTCTTTATTCCCTCCCTCCTCCCCTCTTTTCTTTATTTCCCCCTCCCCTCTTTTATTTATTCCCTCCCTCCTCCCCTCTTTTCTTTATCTCCCCCTCCCCTCTTTTCTTTATTTCCCCCTCCCCTCTTTTCTTTATTCCATCCCTACTCCCCTCTTTTCTTTATTCCCTCCCTCCTCCCCTCTTTTCTTTATTCCCTACCTCCTCCGAAACTTTTCTTTATTCCCTCCCTCCTCCCCTCTTTTCTTTATTCCCTCCCTCCTCCCCTCTTTTCTTTATTTCCCCCTCCCCTCTTTTATTTATTCCCTCCCTACTCCCCTCTTTTCTTTATTCCCTCCCTCCTCCCCTCTTTTCTTTATTTCCCCTGCCCCTCTTTTCTTTATTTCCCCCTCCCCTCTTTTCTTTATTCCATCCCTACTCCCCTCTTTTCTTTATTCCCTCCCTCCTCCCCTCTTTTCTTTATTCCCTCCCTCCTCCCCTCTTTTCTTTATTCCCTCCCCTCCCCTCTTTTCTTTATTCCCTCCCTCCTCCCCTCTTTTATTTATTCCCTCCCCCTCCCCTCTTTTCTTTATTCCCTCCCTCCTCCCCTCTTTTCTTTATTTCCCCCTCCCCTCTTTTCTTTATTCCCTCCCTACTCCCCTCTTTTCTTTATTCCCTCCCTCCTCCCCTTTTTTCTTTATTCCCTCCCTCCTCCCCTCTTTTCTTTATTCCCTCCCTCCTCCCCTATTTTCTTTATTCCCTGCCTCCTCCCCTCTTTTCTTTATTTCCCCCTCCCCTCTTTTCTTTATTCCCTCCCTACTCCCCTCTTTTCTTTATTCCCTCCCTACTCCCCTCTTTTCTTTATTCCCTCCCTCCTCCCCTCTTTTCTTTATTTCCCCCTCCCCTCTTTTCTTTATTTCCCCCTCCCCTCTTTTCTTTATTCCCTCCCTACTCCCCTCTTTTCTTTATTCCCTCCCTCCTTCCCTCTTTTCTTTATTCCCTACCTCCTCCGAAACTTTTCTTTATTCCCTCCCTCCTCCCCTCTTTTCTTTATTCCCTCCCTACTCCCCTCTTTTCTTTATTCCCTCCCTCCCTCCTCCCCTCTTTTCTTTATTCCCTCCCCCTCCCCTCTTTTCTTTATTCCCTCCCTACTCCCCTCTTTTCTTTATTCCCTCCCTCCTCCCCTCTTGTCTTTATTCCCTCCCTCCTCCCCTCTTTTCTTTATTCCCTCCCTACTCCCCTCTTTTCTTTATTCCCTCCCTACTACCCTCTTTTCTTTATTCTCTCCCTCCTCCCCTCTTTTCTTTATTCCCTCCTCCTCCCCTCTTTTCTTTATTCCCTCCTCCCCTCTTTTCTTTATTCACTCCCTCCTCCCCTCTTTTCTTTATTTCCTCCTCCTCTCTTTTCTTTATTCCCTCCCTCCTCCCCTCCCCTCTTTATTTCCTCCTCCCCTCTTTTCTTTATTTACATTTACATTTACATTTAAGTCATTTAGCAGACGCTCTTATCCAGAGCGACTTACAAATTGGTGCATTCACCTTATGACATCATTTCCTCCTCCCCTCTTTATTTCCTCCTCACCTCTTTTCTTTATTTCCCCCTCCCCTCTTTTCTTTATTCCCTCCCTCCTTCCCTATTTTCTTTATTTCCTCCTCCCCTCTTTTCTTTATTCCCTCCCTCCTGCCCTCTTTTCTTTATTCCCTCCCTCCTTCCCTATTTTCTTTATTTCCTCCTCCCCTCTTTTCTTTATTCCCTCCCTCCTGCCCTCTTTTCTTTATTTCCTCCTCCCCTCTTTTCTTTATTCCCTCCCTCCTGCCCTCTTTTCTTTATTTCCTCCTCACCTCTTTTCTTTATTTCCCCCTCCCCTCTTTTCTTTATTTCCTCCTCCCCTCTTTATTTCCTCCTCACCTCTTTTCTTTATTTCCCCCTCCCCTCTTTTCTTTATTCCCTCCCTCCTCACCTCTTTTCTTTATTTCCCCCTCCCCTCTTTTCTTTATTCCCTCCCTCCTCCCCTCTTTTATTTACTTCCCCCTCCCCTCTTTTCTTTATTCCCTCCCTCCTCCCCTCTTTTCTTTACTTCCCCCTCCCCTCTTTTCTTTATTCCCTCCCTACTCCCCTCTTTTCTTTACTTCCCCCTCCCCTCTTTTCTTTATTCCCTCCCTCCTCCCCTCTTTTCTTTATTCCTCCCTACTCCCCTCTTTTCTTTACTTCCCCCTCCCCTCTTTTCTTTATTCCCTCCCTCCTCCCCTCTTTTCTTTATTTCCTCCTCCCCTCTTTTCTTTATTTCCTCCTCCCCTCTTTATTTCCTCCTCACCTCTTTTCTTTATTCCCTCCCTCCTCACCTCTTTTCTTTATTTCCCCCTCCCCTCTTTGCTTTATTCCCTCCCTCCTCCCCTCTTTTCTTTACTTCCCCCTCCCCTCTTTTCTTTATTCCCTCCCTACTCCCCCCTTTTATTTATTTCCTCCTCTCCTTTTGTCTTTATTTCCTCCTCCCCTCTTTTCTTTACTTCCTCCTCCCCTCTTTTCTTTACTTCCTCCTCCCCTCTTTTCTTTATTCCCTCCTCCCCTCTTTTCTTTATTCCCTCCCTCCTCCCCTCTTTTCTTTATTCCCTCCTCCCCTCTTTTCTTTATTCCCTCCCTACTCCCCTCTTTTATTTATTTCCTCCTCTCCTCTTGTCTTTATTTCCTCCTCCCCTCTTTTCTTTACTTCCCCTCCCCTCTTTTCTTTATTCCCTCCCTCCTCCCCTCTTTTCTTTACTTCCCCCTCCCCTCTTTTCTTTATTCCCTCCCTACTCCCCTCTTTTATTTATTTCCTCCTCTCCTCTTGTCTTTATTTCCTCCTCCTCTCTTTTCTTTATTCCCCCCTCCTCCCCTCCCCTCCCCTCTTTATTTCCTCCTCCCCTCTTTTCTTTATTTCCTCCTCCCCTCTTTATTTCCTCCTCACCTCTTTTCTTTACTTCCTCCTCTCCTCTTGTCTTTATTTCCTCCTCCCCTCTTTTCTTTACTTCCTCCTCCCCTCTTTTCTTTATTCCCTCCCTCCTTCCCTATTTTCTTTATTTCCTCCTCCCCTCTTTTCTTTATTCCCTCCCTCCTCCCCTCTTTTCTTTATTTCCTCCTCCCCTCTTTTCTTTATTTCCTCCTCCCCTCTTTATTCCCTCCTCCCCTTTTCTTTATTCCCTCCTCCCTTATTTTCCTCCCTCCATAATTTACTCTTCCCTTCATTCAAAGTTGTGTGCAAAAAGAGGGAACTGCCCCTGCTCAGCTAAGAGTTCTCTGTCATGTTAGAGAACTACACACACACACACACACACACACACACACACACACACACACACACACACACACACACACACACACACACACACACACACACACACACACACACACACACACACACACACACACACACACACACACACACACCTCCTCTGAGCGCTGGCCTGCCTAATACAATTATACAGTAAAACAATAATACGCTGTGATGGACAGATTTGGGGTGGGGCTGTCGCGTCTGTCTGTCTCACTGGCGCATGTCATAGAAAAAGAATCCCCTCCACGTGTGAATATTCAGTGTGTGGAGATATGACTGTATACACAAACATGTCCTTACATTCCCTTACCAGGAAAGTGGTTAATAGAGAGGGGGAGGAGAGCGGGAGAGAGAGATGGAGAGAACGAGAGACAGAGAGAGATAGAGAGGACCTTGCTCTCTCATCGAGCAGACACAGTGACACAGACAGAGTTCTGGGGTTTGAGGACAGAGGGTTGCTCCTGCATATTTCACAGCCTACCCTGCTACCATCTGGTGCCTGTGACACATGCGCACGCACGCACGCAGGCACACGCACACGCACAAACACACACACACACACACACTCCTGCATGAGCGTGGGTGGACAACCTACAGTTGGTGGTACAGTAACAAAAACAGTGCTGTGGATAGTGGATGAATCGTGGGTCACTGTGAAGAACAAGGAACCACAACACACGACAGGAAAATGTCCACAAACGTCTATAGCGGACTGAGTCGGATGAGAGAGAGGCATGGGGACGGGTAGGGAGCGCGGGATGGGACCCTACCTCCCGTGAACGTTGAACCCTGACTTCTGAACCACCATGGTAGGGGACACACAGAACATGCTAAAAACTCTGTACCTGTCAGTGTGCCTTCAGACAGGACCCAACTCATCCCCGGAATCATCAACACATCTAGAAGAACGAGACCAGGTTAGTCAGAGAGAGGTGTGGAACGAGGGATGGGCGAAGGAGAGAGAGTGTAAGAAGGAGAAATAGGGGTGAAGTAAGAGCAGAAGGATGAAGATGACAACGTGGGCTGGTTAGTTCCTACTGTGAGTCTTTTCCACTTATTCTGAGTCCAGTGTGAGCTCGTGACACAGTTGATAAGGGTTCGATGATTCAGTTGAGGATTTTGTAGACAGTCAGTCAATCCCCGATATTCAAACCCCAAAATCCCAAAGATCTATGAACAAAAAATGACTGCGACACAAATAGAGCCACTCGGATGGAGTAAAAAACAACTTTCCCTTCCCTTCACAAACCCTTGTGCCATCCAGGAAAGCAGAGTGTAGATTCTGAAGCCTGTCCAGTCACAAGGGGTATACCTCTCATCTACATACCTTTAATCAACCATTCTCTTACTCTGTCAAACGATTCTACAACTTCAGATACAGTTGTGCGCAACATGGTTTCCAAGCAACAGAAAAAGAACAAGCTTGAGGTTACAGACCGGATAAAGGAAAGACTATAAACCATAAACTAAAGATAATCTATAGGAAAAATGAAACGGGGAAAGAAACCAATGGACATGAGGGGCCTTGAACAATTATAGAGACGGATAGAGGAGGGCAGGTTCGTTCAATTATAGAGACGGATAGAGGAGGGCAGGTTCGTTCAATTATAGAGACGGATAGAGGAGGGCATGTTCATTCAATTATAGAGACGGATAGAGGAGGGCAGGTTCATTCAATTATAGAGACGGATAGAGGAGGGCAGGTTCATTCAATTATAGAGACGGATAGAGGAGGGCAGGTTCGTTCAATTATAGAGACGGATAGAGGAGGGCAGGTTCATTCAATTATAGAGACGGATAGAGGAGGGCAGGTTCGTTCAATTATAGAGACGGATAGAGGAGGGCAGGTTCATTCAATTATAGAGACGGATAGAGGAGGGCAGGTTCATTCTCTATTTGTTTCGGAAGCATTTGAGAGTGGTTTGTACAAGGCCTGTTTAAGGGGAAAGGGGGAGATACCTAGCCAGTTGCACAACTGAATGCATTCAACTGAAATGTGTCTTCTGCATTTAACCCAACCCCTCTGAATCAGAGAGGTGCAGGGGGCTGCCTTAATCCACATCATCGGCACCCTGGGAGCAGTTGTTAGGGGTTAATTGCCTTGCTCAAGGGCAGAAAGGCATATTTTCCCACCTTTCCGGCTCTGGGATTGGAACCAGCAACCTTTTGGTAACTGGCCCAACACGCTGAAACACTAGGCTACCTGCCGCAGGTGTGTGAGTGAGGGCAAGAGGGTGGAAGTAAAAGAGTGAGCGAGAGGGAGACTGTGTGTGTTCGGTCTGTTTGAGTGACTGTATGTGCGTGAGAGGGTGTGAGAGCATGGGAGAGTGTGAGTGCATGAGCACTTTGGGCACACCACATCTGCAAGATAAAATCCATATCCATCTGTATTTCTCAAGAGATTCGCACGGTCAACTACTGAAGGCATTCGCACGGTCAACTACCGAAGGCATTCCCACTGTCAACTACCATCAACATTCGATTAAAAAAAATCCAAATGATCTTACTTTGAACCACCAAAAGTATCTCTACAGCCAATACGGCTACTAAAATAACCACTATTTCTCATATCCAATGTTTGGGGTTAGAAGGCAGTGGAATCACTATAGAGAGGCGAAGTCGGGCATCTGGTAACCCGTTCTTGTACAGCTGGAGGGGCGGCCGGGCAAAGATCTAGGATCAGCTAACCTTCGTATGATCCTAACCCTTTTCATAAAGAGGAAACCATAGATCAGCATCTAGGTACTCCCTAGTTTGGTTTGTAATTCTACCTACCCCTCCGGATGTACTACAACTACATGCAGGAGAGGAGGGGGAAGGGGGGAGATAGGGGGGATGTAACCTCGCCCTCACCCCACCCCCCTCCCTCTAACTCTGAAAGTACCACGCCATGCAAGTCCCGTCCACCAGTACTCACTGGGCATGCTCCAAGGGGACGGTCCTAAGTACACCCTCTACGATAGGCCAGGCAGGGAAAAGGGTGGGGGGGGGTTCTATTCTTATTAGACCAGCGCTCAACAACTCCGATCCTGGAGAGAGGCTGGGTGTGTGGGCTTTTGTTCCAGCCCAGCACTAACACACCTGATTCCAGGCTTTACAATTATTGCTGGGCTAGAACCAAATCCTGCACACCCAGTAGCTCTCCTGGACCAGAATGGGTGGCCACTGACCCCCACACAAAGAGAGGATGTCTAGCGGGGACACTACAGGGAGGGAAACCATTTAAAAAGAAAAGGCACTTCTACAGTAATGCAAAATAGCAACTATTCCAGGTCGCGTTTCTACGTCCGTTGACTTCGGTCAAATCAAACCAAAACAAGCTCAAACCAGGCAGGACTCAGAAAGATGTGGAAAGACTACCGACCAGCCAGCTCCTTCTCCTTACTCCGTCTCTTTTTCTCCATCCGTTTCAGTCTCTTCTCCTCCCTGCGCTTGGCCTCCTCGGCCTCCTGGCTGCGACGACACTTGTGGAAGTTCTCCACCACCACGCCCACGAACATATTGAGCACAAAGAAGCTGACGATGAGCAGGAAGGAGATGAAGTAGAGGAGCATCCAGGGGTTGTAGTTCAGCTGTGGCTGGAGGGGGTAGACATAGACAGAGTATAGTGTAATATACTGTACTCGCACACACACAGTATGATGTTATATACACGCACTCATTTTTGGCAGAGTTATGAGTATTGTGGTGGTGCACTCTATGCAAACGCCGAAAAACCAGCCCCAAGTCCCACTGGGCACAGAATTGAACGTCTATTCCACGTGGGTTCAACGTCACTTTATTGAAATGACGTGGAAACAACGTTGATTCAACCAGTGTGTGCGCAGCGGGATGTGTGTGTGTCTCTATCCAACTTGAGCGGAGCACACTACCAGCTAGCTGCCTTTCTGCCAGGACCACCGTCATCCTGCTGCTACAGTCAACACGACAAAATGTAGAAATGAATGCAGAAATAAACACATGAACAACACTGTTAATTTGATACGAAACAGTACATCCGGAAAGCTAAATGTATGAGTATACACAGTACTGTAAGCTGCAGAACGTGTGGAAGAAGCTAGAGGGGTGTTGGATGATTTTGGACAGTAAGCAGCTTATAGCGAGGAGATCAATGCCTCGTCCCTAAAGCAGGGACAGAAACGCTGACCTGATGTGTCATAAACATCAACACATCTCTGGTCCTAGCCACCCAAGCCTTTGTTCTGCTGTTCTGCTACTCTATCTCTAGTGAACAGAGGAAAAACTGCATGTGTGTGTGTGTGTGTGTGTGTGTGTGTGTGTGTGTGTGTGTGTGTGTGTGTGTGTGTGTGTGTGTGTGTGTGTGTGTGTGTGTGTGTGTGTGTGTGTGTGTGTGTGTGTGTGTGTGTGTGTGTGTGTGTGTGTGTGTGTGTGTGTGTGTGTGTGTGTGTGTGTGTGTGTGTGTGTGTGTGTGCGTGTACATATTCAGTGGCGAGTGAGTTTACACACCCCTTCCACAGTCTTCAAAATTTGGTGTCTCAAAATGAATAAAAATAAATACAAATCCTACAGATCTACACAACCTACTCCGCATTTTCAAAGAGAAAGTATATTATAGAACGTTCCCCCAAAGATGTCTTAATAGCCTATGTCTTCACACCCCAGAGTTAATACTTGGTTGAAGCTTTTCTACAATAATAATATCCTACCAAATGTACCCAGCCCTCAGGGCAACATATGCCCATTGTTTTTGTCAAAATTGCTCAAGCTCAGTAAATTTGGTTAGGAATCATTGACAGGCAGCAGGGGCAGACTGGTGAAAATAATTTGGCCCTTGCATTTTATCCACATCACTGCGCACACCAGCCCACATTACTATTACAGAACATTTCCCCTTGGTGTCACTGGTGCCACCAACGTTTACAGTTGGTTATGTTGGTTAAGAACGTTTACCAGCCCATTATGTGGTTTGACCCACTTAACAAAGAGCTGCAGTCAGTTTCAGATTGGGTGGCAAGAAATAAGTTCGTCCTAAATATTTCAAAAATGAAAAGTATTGAATTTGGGACAAATCCTTCACTGAACCCTAAACCTCTACTAAATCTTGTAAGGAATTATGTGGACATTGTGGTGTGGTAAGGAGCCACAAAGAGGGACTTTACAATTACAATTGGCCCAGAACAGAGCAGCACGGCTGCCCCCTAAATGTACACAGAGAGCTAACATGAATAATATGTCAATCTCCACAAAGTAGAGCAAAGATTGACTTTGTCAATGTTTGTATTTGTGAGAAGTATTGACATGTTGAATTCACAGAGCTGTCTGTATGAACTACTATCACACAGCTCTGACAACCATGGTGGAAAAAGTACCCAATTGTCACACTTGAGTAAAAGTAAAGATACCTTAATAGAAAATAACTCAAGTGAAAGTGAAAGTCACCCGGTGAAACACTCCTTGAGTAAATGTCTGAAAGTATTTGGTTTAAAATATGCTTAAGTATCAAAGGTAAAAGTACTTGCTAAAATATACTTACGTATCAAAAGTAAACATATAAATCATTTCAAATTCCTTATATTAAGCAAACCAGATGGCACCATTTCTTGTTTGTGTATTTATTTACAGAGAGCCAGGGGCACACTTCAACACTCAGACATGATTTACAAATGATGCATGTGTGTTTAGTGAGTCTGCCAGATCAGAGGCAGTAGAGAGAACCAGGGATGTTCTTTCAATAAGTGTGTGAATTGGATCATTGTCCTGCTAAGCATTCAAAATGTAACGCGTTTTGGGGTTTCAGGGAAAATGTAGTGTGATGAAAAGTTGTCAAAAATATAACTAGTAAAGTAAAGTATAGATACCCGGAAAAAAAATGAAATGCCTTAAGTACCCCACAAGACATGCCACCAAAGGTCTCTTCACAGTCCCCAAATCCAGAACAGACTATGGGAGGCGCATAGTACTACATAGAGCCATGACTACATAGTACTCTATTCCACATCAAGTATAACATGCAAGCAGTAAAATCAGATTTACAAAACATAAAAATACACCTTATGGAACAGCGGGGACTGTGAAGACACACACACACAGGCACAGACAACCGCATGAACACACATCAGATAACATACGCACTACACACACACGTACACATGGATTGTGTGTTGTAGATATGTGGTTAGTAGAGTGTGTAGTGGCCAACTTTAACGTGTTATGAAATGTGATGTAATGTTTTTTTAATTGTATATAACTGCCTTAATTTTTGCTGGAACCCAGGAAGAGTAGCTGCTGCCTTGGTAGCAGATAATGGGGATCCATAATAAATACACATCCTGAAACGGCCTAATCATCTTATTAAGTAATTCATACTGCTTTATTACAAAGTATAATAAATACTGACTGCTGAGGTACCCAAGAAATGTGTTTTTTCCATCTAACACATCCAGGCAGGAATGCATGCTTCAAGATATTTTGATATGCAACCAAATCTAGACAGCCATGACTTTTGGGTTGACAATTACACTATAGTTGCCATATTTAACTGTCTAAGATAAGAATCCAGAATTTCCTGATTTCTTTCTTGCTCAATAGAGTTGCATTACATACATCTTTATGTGCTCTAACTAATATCATAGGCTAATTCATTTGGGGTGCAACACCTGAGGAAGTGGAAACTCAAAACAAAATAACTATTATACCCGCTGCTAGTAGCCATCTATTCATCAAACTGTAAATGTAACGTCCTAAACAAATGTTGCAGTTGTAGGCTACTACCCATGAGACCTATAGGTCTATTCCCTCGCATTGGGGCCGGTGCGCTTTCTGGGTGTGTACCGCTCCGTATCTCAAAGCCATATCAAATATCTTGGTTGTAAAGTAATTGTTATTGAGCTGAATGTTGAGAGTTGAGATATAAAAATGATACCCACAGAAAGCTGAGACCCTCCTCTCCTCGACAGGGACAAGGGGACAAAGCTTCCAAAGTAGTGTTTTTCCCAAAATCTAATTTTGAAACACATTTTTCTCTCGAGAACATGGCGGAGAGGAGAGTGGCTCACTCATCAAACCAACATGCCCCAGCGAGGGCACAGGGGCAGGGTAGACAGTCCATTACAAGAATCATGAGGATAATTCACTTTACTGTTTGACCAAATCATGGTTTGGCAGCTCCACAAACGTGGAAAACGTTTTGAGTGAGATGACAATGTATAATGTGCTTTTTCTACGTTTATGGGCACCATTTCCGTTTTTACGATCCATGATCTTTTTGCTGATGCCAAGTTTGACTTTGAATGTGAGTTTGCATGACCTCAGCTCGGCCTATTAGAAAACCAGGCCCGGCCCATCTTGGTAGGGAGGCCGGCCATTGCCCACTGATCAGCCAAATGCTCATTATTTTTTATTTTACCTTTATTTAACTAGGCAAGTCAGTTAAGAACAAATTCTTATTTTCAATGACAGAACAGTGGGTTAACTGCCTGTTCAGGGGCTGAATGACAGATTTGTACCTTGTCAGCTCGGGATATGAACATGCAACCTTTCGGTTACTAGTACAACGCTCTAGGCTATCCTGCCGCCCCATAGATTATAGATTAGAATATTTTTTTACATTATTTTACCTTTATTTTACTAGGCAAGTCAGTTAACAACAAAATCTTATTTTCAATGACGGCCTAGGAACAGTGGGTTAACTGCCTGTTCAGGGGCAGAACGACAGATTTGTACCTTGTCAGCTCGGGGATTCGAACTTGCAACCTTTCGTTTACTCGTCCAACGCTCAAACCACTAGGCCAGAGAAATTGCTCAAAAAAATCTTAACAGGCCCATGGGCACCCGGCCCATTTTATTTATTTATTATTTTTGTGTGTTTTTTGTGTGTGTCAATTCCGATCAGCCCACCCAACTAAAAAATGGTCCAGCCCATCTGGCATTTGCCAGAATTACCAGATGGCAAATACGCCCCTAACGGACAGCAATATTCAAACATTGTCTCTGACTTTCAAGCTAATTTAAGTCAGGACCACTCAGGACCACTCCACACATCTTGGGAAAGCCCTTCTGGTGTGAACTTGTGTAATTGTCTCCCTGAAAAATAAAACTATATTCCAGGCTTTGGTTTTCCTTTACATTTCTACCTGGGCTTGGCTCCTTTCATATTTATTTTGATCCCGACAAACTCCACAGTCGCTGCCGATGACAAGCATACCCATAACATGATGCTGCCACCGTAATACTTTAAAATACAGTGAGTTTCACTCTGGGTTGTGTTGTATTGGATTTGACCCAAACCTGCAGTTTTTACTTTAGGCCAAAAAGTTATTGTCCTTGCTGTGCTGTAGTATTCCTTAATGGCCTTTTTGCAAACAGAATGGAGGATTTGTAGTGGATTTTTTTTACATAGTCTTCCTTCTTTTCACTTCGTCATACAGGCCAGTAAATGTGGAGTGAATGCAATGTTGTTGATTTTATTTTTTATTTTTTATTTCACCTTTATTTAACCAGGTAGGCAAGTTGAGAACAAGTTCTCATTTACAATTGCGACCTGGCCAAGATAAAGCAAAGCAGTTCGACACATACAACAACACAGAGTTACACATGGAGTAAAACAAACATACAGTCAATAATACAGTTGAAAAATAAGTCTATATACAATGTGAGCAAGTGAGGTGAGATAAGGGAGGTAAAGGCAAAAAAAGGCCATGGTGGCGAAGTAAATACAATATAGCAAGTAAAACACTGGAATGTTTGATTAGCAGTGGAAGATTGTGCAAAGTAGA
>NC_060179.1:57835877-57908377 GCF_021184085.1 Oncorhynchus gorbuscha | reverse complement strand
AAAATGACTAAAACCAAATCTTGACTTTGTCCAGCTCGCTAATAAAAATCTAAATGAAAGCTAGACAGTCAGGGAGCATATAACATTCCTAAAAAGATGGCTAGAGGAATATTTTTAGCAAATTTGGACAGTGAGGAAATATAACCATTTTTCAGGACCTCGTTAAAGACTGAATGCAGCCCCCGTGGAAGAATGAATTTGACACCCCTGGGTTAGTCAGTGGTTCTCAATCCTGGTCCTTGGGGACGCAAAGGGGAGCACATTTTAGTTTTTGGCCTAGCACTACACAGCTGATTCAAATGATCAACTCATCATCAAGCTTTGTTGATTTGAATCAGGTGTGTAGAGATAAGGCAAAAACTAATAAGTGCATCTCTTTGTGTCCCCAGGACCAGGCTGGAGAACCACTCAAACAGCACATTGAAAAAGTGGAAAATAAACTGAAATTGAGTTTGTATTTTAATATATTTTTTTCTATGTCAGTTAGGAATGATTTTGTCTAAGAGACATTTTTATCCGTGTAATTTACATGCGAGTCTCCGCCATTACCCTTAAGCTACTGGAAGTGGTCTATCACGGAGTGCTTAGGTTCATAACTAATGCAAGGCCACCGTAAACTACAGTATATGACACGGTGATGTGGCCCTCCCTTCCTACTAGAAGACTGAAGCAATAGTTTTGTATGAGGCAGTGCTTGGGGCTACTCCATTAATATCTTTGCTCCTCGCAAACAACAACATCGCAATCCTACAGCCTCCACTCTCAGTCAGTGCTCTCATTCACAGTTCCTAGGGCAAAGACGGAAATGGGGAAACAATCGTCCTACAATGCTTTTCTGGTGGAGAGGGTGTTACTGTCTGAGTTTAAATCTCTGATAGAAGAAAATGGTATTGACCATTGTAATTGTTTTTTAAAATGTATTGTACTGTGCTCTTGTGTTATGTGTATATGCTGACCCCCTCCTGCTGACCTCTTGTCAGGTCCTCCTAAAATAAAATAGGTTTCTAACCCCAATGGTATTTTACTGGTTAAATAAACGTAAAACATTATTACAATAATAAACTCTGAGGTGGAGAGAAGAGCTTGGTGTATATAAGGAGTAGAGACGAGTTCTCATACCAAAGTTATTAAGACGTGAAAACTACTTGAAAGGAAAATGTTCCCTGACATTGGTTGAATCCAATTGTTTTGGGAACACGTGCCTCCCGAAAGGATTGACACCACTTGACTTTTTCCACATTTTGTTGTGTTACAGCCTGAATTTAAAATGGAATTCAATTGAGATGTTGTGTCACTGATTTACACACAATACCCCATAATGTCAAAGTGGAATTATTTTTTACATATTTACAAATGAATAATAATATGCTGGGGCTTTTTGTATGGGTTGCATAAATTGTCTATTCTCACCTGTACTCCCAGGATACCAAAGATTATGAAGAAAGCGCAGCAGATGACCACGATGTTCCCTATAGGCTTCAGAGATGACATCAGAGTCTCCACTACCAGCTTCAGACCTGGCGCCCTGCTGATAACACTGGAGAACACAGAGAGACACAGAGGCACAATGTTAAACTTAGAAGACTGATGAAGAGTGCAGGAGAGAGAGAAAGAGAATGAGTTTTTTAGGTCTGTTACAGAGCAGCCAGGCCAAATGGAGACACCTGTGGCTCTCCCTCCCCCTCTTCCCTTTCCCTTCCCCTTCCACTTCCTTCTTCTTCCCCTTTGCCTTCTTCACCCTTCATCTCCAAGCCCTCTTCCCTTTCCCTTCCCCTTCCTTCTTCTTGCCCTTTCCTTTCTTCACCCTTCGCCTCCTAGCCCTCTTCCCTTTCACTTCCCCTTCCTTCTTCTTCCCCTTTCCCTACTTCACCCTTCATCTCCTAGCCCTCTTCCCTTTCCCTTCCCCTTCCCCTTCCTTCTTCTTCCCCTTTCCCTACTTCACCCTTCGTCTCCTAGCCCTCTTCCCTTTCCCTTCCCCTTCCCCTTCCTTCTTCTTCCCCTTTCCCTACTTCACCCTTCGTCTCCTAGCCCTCTGCCCTTTTTTTCTGTCACAGGGAATCAGTGACAGTCTGCATGCTAAGCTCAGCTTTGTCTTCAGTCCAGTGGTCTCATGTTCGGCGAGAAGGGAGGGTGAAAGGAAATCAATAGTTCATTAAGAGAAAAACTGAGAGAAGATATACGGAGGATGTGGAGATAACACTGAGACTAAGACCAGATCAATAACAGTGATCAGTACACAGATATGGAGAAACACACTCGGTCAAACGTACACAAACACATTCACGGACCTACCCACTCCCCCACACCACACCACAAGTGTAACACATTTGGGATGACCATAAATGTAATTCTATCATCTGCTCTCTCTCTCAATTCAATTTAATTCAATTTAAGGGCTTTATTGGCATGGGAAACATATGTTAACATTGCCAAAGCAAGTTAAGTAGATAATGCAAAAAAGTGAAATAAACAGTCAAAAATGTACAGTAAACATTGCACTCACCGAAGTTCAAAAATAATAAAGACATTTCAAATTGTTGTAACGACGTGCACATAGTTAAAGTACAAAAGGGAAAATAAATCAACATAAATATGGGTTGTATTTACAGTGGTGTTGCCCTTTTCTTGTGTCAACAAGTCACAAAACTTGCTGCTGTGATGACACTCTGTGGTATTTTACCCAGTAGATATGAGAGTTTATCAAAATTGGGTTTGTTTTCAAATTCTTTGTAGATCTGTGTAATCTGAGGGAAATATGAGTCTCTAATATGGTCATACATTGGGCAGGAGGTTAGGAAGTGCAGCTCTGTTTCCACCTCATTTTGTGGGCAGTGAGCACATAGCCTGTCTTCTCTTGAGAGCCAGGTCTGCCTACGGTGGCCTTTCTCAGTTAGCAAGGCTATGCTCACTGAGTCTGTACATAGTCAACGTTTTCCTTAAGTTTGGGTCAGTCACAGTGGTCAGGAATTCTGCCACTGTGTACTTTCTGTTTAGGGCTAAATAGCATTCTAGTTTGCAGATTTATTTTTGTTAATTCTTTCCAATTTGTCAAGTAATTCTCTTTTTGTTTTCTCATGATTTGGTTGGGTATAATTGTGTCCTGGGGCTCTGTGAGGTCTGTTTGTGTTTGTGAACAGAGTCAAAGGACCTGCTTGCTTAGGGGACTCTTCTCCAGGTTCATCTATCTGTAGGTGATCGCTATGTTTTGGAAGGTTTGGGAATCGCTTCCTTTTCGGTGATTGTAGAATTTAACGGCTCTTTTCTGGATTTTGATAATGAGAGCGTATCGGCCGAATTCTGCTCTGCAAGCATTATTTGGTGGTTTATGTTGTAAACTGAGGATATATTTGCAGAATTCAGCATGCAGTCTAAATTTGTGCTTGTCCCATTTTGTAAATTCGTGGTTGGTGAGCGGACCCCAGACCTCACAACCATAAAGGACAATGGGTTCTATAACTGATTCAAGTATTTTTTGCCTGATCCTAATTGGTATGTCACATTTTATGTTCCTTTTGATGCTTAAGGAGGCCCTTCTTGCTTTGTCTCTCAGATCGTTCAAAGCTCGGTGGAAGTTATCTGTGGCGCTGATGTTTAGGCCGAGGTATGTATAGTTTTTTTGAGTGCTCTAGGGCAACAGTGTCTAGATAGAATTTTTATTTGTGGTCCTCACAACTGGACCTTTTTTGGAACACTAATGGAAATTTACTGTCAGGGCCCAGGTCTGACAGAATCTGTACAGAAGATCCTTGGTTAGGGACCAGAAGCACCAGATCATCAGCAAACAGTAGAAAATTGACTTCAGATTTTAGTAGGGTGAGGCCGGGTGCTACAGACTGTTCTAGTGGTCTCACCAATTCGTTGATATAGAAAAAACGTCCTCTCACTGTCAACTGCGTTAATTTTCAGCAAACTTAACATGTGTAAATATTTGTATGAAGATAACAGGATTCAACAACTGAGACATAAACTGAACAAGTTCCACAGACATGTGACTAACAGAAACTGAATAACTTGTCCCTGAACAAAGGGGGGTCAAAATCAAAATTAACAGTCAGTATCTGGTGTGGCCACCAGCTGCATTAAGTACTGCAGTGCATCTCCTCCTCATGGACTGCACCAGATTTGCCAGTTCTTGCTGTGAGATGTTACCCCACTCTTACACCAAGGCACCTACAAGTTCCCAGACATTTCTGGGGGTAACGGCCCTAGCCCTCACCCTCCGATCCAACAGGTCCCAGACTTGCTCAATAGGATTAAGATCTGTGCTCTTCGCTGGCCAATGCAGAACACTGACATTCCTGTCTTGCAGGAAATCACACACAGAATGAGCAGTATGGTTGGTGGCATTGTCATGCTGGAGGGTCATGTCAGGATGAGCCTGCAGGAAGGGTACCACATGAGGGAGGAGGGTGTCTTCCTTGTAATGCACAGCGTTGAGATTGCCTGCAATGACAACAAGCTCAGTACAATGATGATGTGACACACGACCCAGACCATGACGGATCCTCCACCTCCAAATCGATCCCGCTCCAGAGTACAGGCCTCCGGGTAACGCTCATTCCTTCGACGATAACCGCAAATCCGACCATCACCCCTGGTGAGACAAAACCGTGACTTGTCAATGAATAGCAGTTTTGCCAGTCCTGTCTGGTCCAGCGACGGTGGGTTTGTGCCCATAGGCAACGTTGTTGCCGGTGATGTCTGGTGAGGACCTGCCTTACAACAGACCTACAAGCCCTCAGTCCAGCCTCTCTCAGCCTATTGTGGACAGTCTGAGCACTGATGGAGGGATTGTGCATTCCTGGTGTAACTCAGGCAGTTGTTGTTGCCATCCTGTACCTGTCCCGCATGTGTGATGTTCGGATGTACCGATCCTGTGCAGGTGATGTTACACGTTGTCTGCCACTGCGAGGAAAATCAGCTGTCCGTCCGGTCTCCCTGTAGCGCTGTCTTAAGCGTCTCACAGTACAGACATTGCAATTTATTGCCCTGGCCACATCTGCAGTCCTCATGCCTCCTTGCAGCATGCCTAAGGCATGTTCACGCAGATGAGCAGGGACCCTGGGCATCTTTCTTTGCTGTTTTTCAGAGTTTTCATAACTGTGACCTTAATTGCCTACCGTCTGTAAGCTGTTAGTGTCTTAACGACCGTTCCACAGGTGCATGTTTATTCATTTTTTATGGTTCATTGAACATGCATGGGAAACAGTGTTTAAACCCTTTACAATGAAGATCTGTGAAGTTTGGGATTTTTACGTATTATCTTTGAAAGACAGGGTCCTGAAAAAGGGACGTTTATTTTTTTTTGCTGAGTTTATATGTCAGAGAGGGTGGGACTTAAGCTGCATCCCTGTCTCTGGATTTTATGATGTTGTATGTTTTCCCCCCAACACCACTTTCACTCAATTTGTAAAGCAGACCCTTATGGCAAATTGAGTCAAAAGCTTTTTTGAAATCAACAAAGCATGGGAAGTCGTTGCCTTTGTTTTAGTTTGTTTGTTTGTCTATTAGGGTGTGCAGGGTGAAAATGTGGTCTGCCGTACGGTAATTTGGTAAAAAGCCAATTTGACTTTGAATCAGTACATTGTTTTCACTGATGAAATGCACAAGTCTTCTGTTAATGATAATGCAGATGATTTTCCCAAGGTTGCTGTTCACACATACAGTTGAAATCAGAAGTTTAAATACACTTAGGTTGGAGTCATTAAAACGTGTTTTTCAACCACTCCACAAACTTCTTGTTAATAAACTATAGTTTTGGCAAGTCGGTTAGGACTGTCACGTTCGTCGTATGAATAAGACCAAGTGCGTAGAGTTCCACATATTTTAATAAACTGAAACTCACTAAACAAAACAATAAAGAACAACCGAAACGTGACGCTATACAAAATAGTGCTGACAGGCAACTACACATAGTCAAGATCCCACACCAGAAAGTGGGGAAAGGCCTGCCTAAATATGATCCCCAATCAGAGACAACGATAAACAGCTGTCTCTGATTGGGAAGCATATCAGGCCAACATTGACATACAACCCCTAGACCAACAAAAACCCTAGACATACAAAACCCCCCTAGACAATACAAAAAGTTGACTGTGCCTTCAAACAGCTTAGGAAATTTCCAGAAAATTACATCATAGCTTTAGAAGCTTCCGATAGGCTAATTGACATCATTCGAGTCAATTTGAGGTGTACTTGTGGATGTATTTCAAGGCCTACCTTCAAACTCAGTGCCTCTTTGCTTGACATCATGGAAAAATCAAAGGAAATCAGTCTAGTTCATCCTTGGCAGCAATTTCCAAATGACTGAAGGACCACGTTCATCTGTACAAACAATAGTACGCAAGAACAAACACCATGTGACCATGCAGCCATCATACCGCTCAGGAAGGAGACGAGGTCTGTCTCCTAGTGATGAACGTACTTTGGTGCGAAAAGTGCAAAAATCAATCCCAGAACAACAGCAAAGGACCATGTGAAGACGCTGGAGGAAACAGGTACAAAAGTATCTATATCCACAGTAAAACAAGTCCTATATCGACATAACCTGAAAGGCCGCTCAGTAAGGAAGAAGCCACCACTCCCCATACTGTCATGAGAAAATACAGATTACGGTTTGCAACTGCACATGGGGACAAAGATCATACTTTTTGGAGAAATGTCCTCTGGTCTGATGAATTTTTTTTAACTGTTTGGTCATAATGACCATCGTTATGTTTGGAGGAAAAAGGGGGAGGCTTGCAAGCTGAAGAACACCATCCCAACTGTGAAACACAGGGGTGGCAGCATCATGTTGTGGGGGTGCTTGCTGCAGAAGGGACTGGTGCACTTCACAAAATAGATGGCATCATGAGGCAGGAAAATGATGTGGATATATTGAAGCAACATCTCAAGACATCAGTAAGGAAGTTAAAGCTTGGTCGCAAATGGCTCTTCCAAATGGACAATAACCCTAAGCAATCTTCCAAAGTTGTGGCAAAATGGCTTAAGGACAACAAAGTCAAGGTATTGGAGTGGCCATCACAAAGCCCTGACCTCAATCCTATAGAAGATATGTGGGCAGAACTGAAAAAGCGTGTGCGAGCAAGGAGGTCTACAAACCTGACTCAGTTACACCAGCTCTGTCAGGAGGATTGGGTCAAAATTCACCCAACTTAGTGTGGGAAGCTTGTGGAAGGCTACCCGAAACGTTTGACTCAAGTTAAACGATTTAAAAGCAATGCTACCAAATACTAATTGAGTGTATGTAAACTTCTGACCAACTGGGAATTTTTACAGGGATTAAATGTCAGGAATTGTGAAAAACTGAGTTTAAATGTATTTAGCTAAGGTGTATGTAAACTTCCAACTTCAACTGTATCTCACGTTAGTTATTGGGGTCAAATTTGTCTCCACTTTTGTGGATTGGGTGATCAGTCCTTGGTTCCAAATATTGGGGAAGAGTCCAGACCTAAGGATACTTTTAAAGAGTTTAAATATTGGCAATTGGAATTTGTGGTCTGTATATTTTATGATTTTATTGAGGATACCATTAACACCACAGGCCTTTTTGGGTTGGCGGGTTTGCATTTTGTCCTGTTGTTCATTCAATGTAATTGGAGAATCCAGTGGATTATGGCAGTATTTAATAGTTGATTCTAGGATTTGTATTTGATCATGTATATATGTTTGCTGTTTGTTCTTTTTCTCCTGCTCTTTCTCCTGTTGATGTTGTCTCACCACAGTCCATAGTGCAGATATGTCTCTCTCCACCTCCAGCTCTCCGGGCCTGGTTGAGGGGGTGTTGTTGAGCTGGACTATTTTTTTGTGCTGACTGGAGTGTGTTCACCTGCTATTCCAGCTCCACGTGCCATACCTCCAGCTGGGTGAATGTATCCTTCATTTCAATAAGGGAGTAGTACTCTGTGCTGGGAGGCTGACTTTCCAATTGGGGTTGCTCATCTGTGGGGTTGTATAATGAAGAGGTCTGGTCTGACACACTCGAAGAGGGGGTATCTTTCTCAAGAGAGAGCATGTCCTGCTGAGCTATCTCTTTGATTATGTGAAAGTCTAGCTGAAACTGTTTGGGCTTGCCCTGTACCATTAATGTACCAGACTTGTAAAGGTTGACATTGGCTGACTCATAGTCCTTGTTGTCTCGTATCCTGAGTTTCCACCCTTCACTAACACCCCCCCCCAACACTGCACTATGTCTGCCAGGAGATGGTCTGTGTGGAAGTTTAAGTTGCTTATGTTCCAAATTTTATAATAGTCAGCAAAAGGTGTCTCTTAATTTTCCTGTATTGTAATGTCCTCTGAACTGCCGGAGGGGGCTTCAAAGACCTCGGCATTTGGGTGAGGTAGGCTGTGAAACTATCCTGCCATTGCTGGGCTCAAGGGCTTTGACTCCTCTCATTTCACTCCTCAGTTTTAATTGAAGTTGCAGTCAGATATGTTCTGTCCTAGCAAGGTTGGATGGTGTTTTCAGGTTTCTGTTGTTTGTTTGCCAGAGCATTTGCTGTATAGCTTGGAAATAATAATCTTTGCTAGCAGTAATGACGGGTTTAGAGTTTTGATTTGGAGTGGGGGTTGTGTTGTGGAGGGTAGAATACTGTATATGTCCTTGCCAAATAAATCCATGTGTAAAATCTACCTTTTATATATTTGACCACTTTTTGTAAAAGCTTCTCTCTCCCTCCCCGTGCCCCGACCAGACACTCAGTGTATACCAGAGAGAGAGATGGAGGGAGGAAACATGAGAAGACGAGGGAGAAGCAGCAAGACATTCGGAGAGTCCACAGAGGATAGAAACTTGCCATCTTTGTTTGTACAGTTAAGTAGGTTCTCGTCTCTCCTACCGTTCCCATGTCCTTGCTTATGTATCTAGCACAGCAAATCACGAGTGTTTCTTACCTCATGCATATAAAAACAGTGATTTCTCCTCATGACATTCAAGATGATGCATCTTTGGAACAAAAACATTGTTAGGGCGTAGTCAAGGTGCTTGTCTTGCCAAGTCTTTTATGACAAGTCAATACACACTGATGATTATAGCAGGGACTCTTTCAATACTGTCTATTCATACATGGAAAATGTCTATTCATTCATGGTTTCCCTCCCTCTGTCCTTCCCTCGCTCGGAGGAACGACAACAAGTAAAGCAATAAGCGAGGCGCTCGTTCCCGAGCAGAGAATGACTCTGATTAAACGACTCTGAGCAAGGGATGGAGGATGAAGGGGGAAGGAGACATGGACAGAAGGAGAGATGGATGGAGGGAGGTACTTTAGAGATGGAGGGAGAGATGGACCCTACCCTACCCCTGCATTACTTCTCCTCTCTCTCTCCTCCTCTTCTATTTCTGCCCCCCCCCCCTTTTCTCCACATTTGATACACACCTTTCAATTTTACTCTTGTATTATATTCACTGTGAATTTACCAGCACTCATCTATAAAATAACGTTTTTTCTTACTGTGTATGTGTCATTTCCACCCTCTTAGTAGGAATACAATTATTGTGAGACACTCTTCTGGATGAAAGCATTAGCTAAGCGACTGGGATGTAAAATGTATATGTTTGGAGGCTGTTTTAACAGGGGAGGTAATGAAGCGCCCAGTCACGGGGCGGGGGGTACGAGGATACAACCCCCCAGATGTGAGAGACAGGTGAGACAAAACACGGGTGAGCCTGAATTGAGGTCACAGTGTTGATGGATGAACACAGTAGTGTGTATGTGCCATGTTAAACATAAAAATACACACACACACACACACACTCTCCTGGAGACTCCTCTCTGCTTCTGTATAATGGCATTAATATCCGTAATGAGGAAAAGCAACACACACACCTGCAGACAGAGACGTAAATACACACGCATGCACTGGTATCTGGGACAATGTGAGTAGTTGGAGTGTAGGATCGTTTTTTTCTTCTCTCCTTGTCTTTTCCTTCTTACCTACTTCAGCATATCCAGTATGCAGAGTGTTAGAACAGAACAGTCACTGAGGATGGACGAATGAATGAGCTGAAGAGAAGAAAAATATGAGTAGAGAGGAACAGGGACTCTTTCTCACTGGCCGTAATGTCACCTCAGTCAGGGATGTATATAATGCCTTCTTCTAATCGCGTGTGTGTGTGTGTGTGTGTGTGTGTGTGTGTGTGTGTGTGTGTGTGTGTGTGTGTGTGTGTGTGTGTGTGTGTGTGTGTGTGTGTGTGTGTGTGTGTGTGTGTGTGTGTGTGTGTGTGTGTGTGTGTGTGTGTGTGTGTGTGTGTGTGTGTGAATCTTACACACTCCAATGCTTGAAGGGAAAACACAGACTCATGTTTAATTCACACAGTCCTCTCCACTCCTCCCCTGAAACCAAACTAAAGATTCTGAACCGACAAACTGAAAATCACAAGTACAATTCCAATGCTCTAGTGTGTTGCTCTTCTGCCTTTTGTTTGTGTGATAGTTTGAATGTGAAAAGAAATTGATCTGCATACTTTTTAGCTATTAATGCTGTAGTTTTGTCAAGCGTTGATTTTCTCCATTATTTTAATTTAGTCCTATGAGATTTTTATTATTATTATTTTTTAATTTCGCCTTTATTTAACCAGGTAAGCGAGTTGAGAACAAGTTCTCATTTGCAACTGCGACCTGGCCAAGATAAAGCATAGCAATTCGACACATACAACAACACAGAGTTACACATGGAATAAACAAAACATAGTCAATAATACAGTAGAACAAAAGAAAACAAAAAGTCTATGTACAGTGAGTGTAAATGAGCTAGGATAATGGTGTTAAGGCAATAAATTGCCAATGGTGGCGAAGTAATTACAACATGGTAATTTAAACACTGGATAGATGTGCAGAAGATGAATATGTAAGTAGAGATACTGGGGTGCAAAGGGGCAAGATACAAAAATAAATACTGTATGTTCCTCTGTGGGGAAGAGGTTAGGTAGATAGATGGGCTGTTTACAGATGGGCTATGTACAGGTGCAGTGATCTGTAAGCAGCTCTAACAGCTGGTGCTTAAAGCAAGTGATGGAGATATGAGTCTCCATCTTCAGAGATTTTTGAAGTTCGTTCCAGTCATTGGCAGCAGAGAACTGGAAGGAAAGACGACCAAAAGAGGAATTCGCTTTGGGGGTGACCAGTGAGATGGGTTGGCGCCCCCCCTTGGGTTGTGCCGTGGCGGAGATCTTTGTGGGCTATACTCGGCCTTGCCTCAGGATGGAAAATTGGTGGTTGAAGATATCCCTCTAGTGGTGTGGGGGCTGTGCTTTGGCAAAGTGGGTGGGGTTATATCCTTCCTGTTTGGCCCTGGGGGTGTCATCGGTTGGGGCCACAGTGTCTCCTGACCCCTCCTGTCTCAGCCTCCAGTATTTATGCTGCAGTAGTTTATGTGTCGGGGGGCTAGGGTCAGTTTGTTATATCTGGAGTACTTCTCCTGTCCTATCCGGTGTCCTGTGTGGATTTAAGTGTGCTCTCTCTAATTCTCTCTTTCTCTCTTTCTTTCTCTCTCTCTCTCGGAGGACCTGAGCCCTAGGACCATGCCTCAGGACTACCTGGCATGATGACTCCTTGCTGTCCCCAGTCCACCTGGCCGTGCTGCTGCTCCAGTTTCAACTGTTCTGCCTGTGATTATTATTATTTGACCATGCTGGTCATTTATGAAAATTTGAACATCTTGGCCATGTTCTGTTATAATCTCCACCCGGCACAGCCAGAAGAGGACTGGCCACCCCACATAGCCTGGTTCTTCTCTAGGTTTCTTCCTAGGTTTTGGCCTTTCTAGGGAGTTTTTCCTAGCCACCGTGCTTCTACACCTGCATTGCTGGCTGTTTGGGGTTTTAGGCTGGGTTTCTGTACAGCACTTTGAGATATCAGCTGATGTACGAAGGGCTATATAAATACATTTGATTTGATTTGAGATATACCTGCTGGAGTGCGTGCTGCTATGGTGACCAGTGAGCTGAGATAAGGCAGGGCTTTACCTAGCAGAGACTTTTAGATAACATGAAGCCAGTGGGTTTGGCGATGAGTATGAAGCGAGGGCCAACCAACTAGAGCGTACAGGTCACAGTGGTGGGTAGTGTATGGGGCTTTGGTGACCAAACGAATAGCACTGTGATAGACTGCATCCAGTTTGTTGAGTCGAGTGTTGGAGGCAATTTTATAGGTGACATCACCGAAGTCGAGGATCGGTAGGATGGTCAGTTTTATGAGGGTATGTTTGGCAGCATGAGTGAAGGATGCTTTGTTGTGATATAGGAAGATGTAATTTTGGATTGGAGATACTTAATGTGAGTCTGCAAGGAGAGTTTACAGTCTAACCAGACACCGGGGTATTTGTAGTTGTTCTTGTATTCTAAGTCAGAGCCGTCCTGAGTAGTGATGCTGAACGCGCGAGCAGGTGCGGGCAGGGATCGGTTGAATGGCATGCATTTAGTTTTCCCTGCATTTAAGAGCAGTTGGAGGCCACGGAAGGAGAGTTGTATGGCATTGAAGCTCGTCTGGAGGTTTGTTAACACAGTGTCCAAAAAGAGATGCTTGCCACACAAGCTCAGTTCAGAACACATTAAGCCCTCATTTTCAGAGCTCTCCTTGAAGCATAACTTTAATTCTCTGTCAAATGAACTGAACTTTCTCTGAGACAGCCTTTAGTACATCTATAGCTTTAGATACCATATATCACAGAAACCCAGACCAGCATACTAATATAATGGCCTTTTTTAATGCACTCCACCTCTCCTCAACTGTCCTCCCCTCCCCTCTTTTCCTCTCTTCTCGTCCGAGCGTTGGGGCTGGAAAGCTAATTAATACACTCTGAGAAAAAGGGTTCCAAAAGGGTTCTTTGACTGTTCCCATAGGAGAGACCTTTTGGGTTCCAGGTAGAACCCTTTTGGGTTCCATGTAGAACACTCTGTGGAAAGGGTTTTACATGGAACCAAAAAGGGCTCTTCAAAGGGTTATCCTATGGGGACAAAAATAACCCTTTTAAGGTTCTAGATAGCACCTTTTTTTCTGAATGTACTCTCAAAAGAGATATTATTATTGTATTATTCCTGATCGGAGCGATCAGCTGTAGCGTCAGCGGAGAAGAGAGAACACCAGCTTAACGTTTCCCTCCGTTTCCTTATCCATCTCTCCTTCTCTCGCTCTACCTCGAATGTCGCTAACTTCCTATCCTATTTCTCTCTCGCGCCCTATTCCCGCCAGCTCCAAGTCAGGATCTTACTAAAGTGTTGAAACTGACAGAAAACTTGAATAAATACAAGAACTACATATTCCTTTATGTGTAGTTTGTGGGAACCATAGTGCTCATCACTAAACTGAGGACCCTGGGACTAAACACCTCTCTCTGCACCTGGATCCTGGACTTCCTGAGAGGCCGCCCCCCAGATGGTAAGGGTGAGCAAAAACTCATCTGCCATGGTGATCCTCAACACTAGGGCCTCTCCGGGGTGCGTGCATAGTTCCCTCCTGTACTCCCTGTTCACCCACGACTGCGTGGCCAAGCACGACTCCAACACCATCATTAAGTTTGTGACGACACAACAGTGGTAGGGCTGATCACCGAAAACGATGAGACAGGCTAAAGGGAGGAGGTCAGAGACCTGGAGGTGTGGTGCCAGGACAACAACCTCTCCCTCAACGTGAGCAAGACAAAAGAGCTGATCGTGGACTACAGGACAAGAGGACCGAATACAGCCACCGGGCTGTATTGGAGCGGGTTGAGAGTTTCAAGTTTCTTGGTGTCATGGTCTAAACACACCAAGACAGTTGTGAAGAGAACACAACAACAGGAGACTGAAAATATTTGACATGGGTCCCCAGATCCTCAAAAAGCTCTACAGCTGCACCATTGAGAGCATGCTGACCGGTTGCATCACCCCCTGGTATGGCAACTACTCGACATCTGACCATAAGGCGCTACAGAGGGTAGTGCGTACGGCCCAGTATATCACTGGGGCCAAGCTTTCTACCATCCAGGACCTATATACTAGGCAGTGTCAGAGGAAGGCCCAAAAACAAGCTATAAGACTGCTGAACAAGTAAATCAAATGGCATAAATGGTAGGGAGACATGCGCAGGAATGCGCGTGCCATGTAAAGGCACAGGGATGAAGACCAAATAAACACGTATACAACACACAGGGTAAAAACCCAAAGGAAAGAGCGGGGAGTACCTCGATTAAATAACACAAGCGCACAATGTTTATCACATGGGACGAGACCGGTAATCAATTGCGCAATCCACAATGGCACGAAAGCCAAAACACACAGCACAGGTAATCACACGACCAACGGACATAGTAACAATAATCGACAGCCCAATGGTGAAATAAAGGGCACATTTATATAAATACAATCAGTGGGAATGGGGACCAGGTGTGCGCAATGACACTGTTCCAGAGGGATCTGTGACGCGATTGTGTGTAGATGAGAAGCATTTTTTACTTAATCAATTTTAGAATAAGGCTATAACGTAAGAAAATATGAAAAAATGAAGGGGTCTGAATACTTTCCTAATATTTGTACAAAAACCCACATCAACTAAACAAACTATATTATAGAAAATGACTGTTAATCTGATGGGTTCAAGCTGCTGAGATCACACACACAAATATGAACTCGAAGATAAAAGTACTTTTAGTTTGGAGGCAGGGATAGTAGATTCCATTTCCAAGCGGTCAGGGGTCATAATTGAGAGGGGTCAGGTAGGAGATTGAAGTGGGTATCCTCAGAGTTTTGTGGGTAAATTGGGCAGGAAAAATGAATATTTGATTTTTGTGCTCTTCCTGAGATGTTGATAAATATTTTAGTGCAGGCAAAGCCTCTAGAGCTTCACGAGAGGAGAGCCATGAGGTAAGGGAAAAAAACACACACACACACACACACACACACACACACACACACACACACACACACACACACACACACACACACACACACACACACACACACACACACACACACACACACACACACACACACACACACACACACACCAACAGGATCACAAAAAAACAACTTTTACATTAACGAAGTAATTTACAAATAAAATGGTCTGACGGTGAGGTGGACATACTCCGTATTCATATGCCGAATGAAAGTAATGATCTCACTGCAATACATTTCAATAGAAAGTCAGCAAAAATAGATAAGATCTTGCTAGTGTAACAGATGTGATCTAGCTTAGTAGTAGTTCCCCTTGCTCTGCAAGGGCCGTGGCTTTTGTGGAGCTATGGGTAACGATGCTTCGAGGGGTGACTGTTGTTGATGTGTGCAGAGGGTCCCTGGTTCGCGCCCAGGTATGGGCGAGGGGACGGTCTAAAGTTGTACTGTTACACTAGCATGGAATTGAAAATACCAGGTTATTTGTGGAAAAATTACCCTGATTAACTCTTTAGTCATATCCCAGTTTACGTATTTGCTTATGGCCTTGCCACACTTAAATGATATGAGCAAAAAATATCCAATTTTGTTTTTAACGGTAAGCCAGACAAAATTAAACGGGCCTATTTATATAATGAATATTTTAACGATGTACGCTGAGAGTCGGGAAGCAAGTTCAGTCAGTGAATACATTTAATAAATAAATGAACACAACAAGACATACAAACAGCGCAACGACATGAAACAGAAACAGAAACAATGATGACTGGGGAAGAAACAATTGGCAGTGACATATAAAGGGAAGGTAATGAAGGAGGTGATGGAGTCCAGGTGAGTTCATTATGCGCAAATACGTGTAAAGCTGGTGACAGGTGTGCGCCATAAACGAGCAGCCTGGTGACCTAGAGGCTAGAGAGGGAGCGGCTCCAACTACAGGACGCCGACCAAGATGACGATCCCGGTGATCCGGAGGGGACCGGTCACCTCTGCTAAGGAGCGGGAGCCTGTTGATCACGCTGAGGCGCAGGAGCATGACGACCTAGAGCGCCGGAGGGAGAGCGTACGTGACAGTACCCCCTCCCCGGCGCGTTTGGCTCCAGCCGCAGGACGCCAACGACATGGACGATCCCAGGGATCCAGAGCGGACAGGTCGCAAATACTGAGGCGCAGAAACCTTGACGAACCGGCTGAGAAGTAAGAGCCTGATGAGCTGGCTCAGACCTCCCCGCTTGCCTCGGCTGAGGCACGGGTAACTGTTCATCCAGCTTAGGCATGGGAGCCTATCCAACCCGGTGAGGCATGGGAGCCTACAAACCGGCTGAGGCTTCCCAGGTAGCTCAGGTCCAACACCCGGACCCGAAATCACCCCCAACATAAAAATAAATACATTTTTTTTAAACACTCCCTGTGTTCTTGTGTCTCGGCATAATGCCTTATGTTAGTGTCGTGTTCTTGGTTTTGTTGTTTAATTCAAACGTTCACCTGCACCTGCTTCCGACTCACTGGCCATCATTTTTGGAGTTTCGAGGGCAGAAATTTGGAGGGAAGAAATGATTAAATATTAAGCATTATACCTCTCACTAAAGGCTACAATCATACAAAAGTTATACTTAAATCAGAACAGGTTCTCTCAAATCAAATCAAATTTTATTGGTCACATACACGTGTTCAGCAGATGTTATTGCGGGTGTAGCGGAATCTCCAACAGTGCAGCAATATCTAACAAGGAATATCTAACAATTTCACAACAATACACACAATACACACAAATCTAAAGTAAAGGAATGGAATTAAGAATATATGCAGTTGAAGTCAGAAGTTTACATACACAGGTTGGAGTCATTAAAACTCGTTTTTCAACCACTCCACAAATCTCTCCTTCACAAACTATAGTTTTGGCATGTCGGTTAGGATATCTCCTTTGTGCATGACTGTAATTCACTGTATGACAATTCCAGTGCGTCAGAAGTTTACATACACTAAATTGACTGTGCCTTCAAACAGCTTGGAAATGTCCATAAAATTATGTCATGGCTTTAGAACCTTCTGATAGGCTAATTGTCATCATTCGAGTCAATTGGAGGTGTACCTGTGGATGTATTTCAAGGCCTATCTTCAGACTCAGTGCCTCTTTGCTTGACATCATGGGGAATGGGGAAAACAAAAGAATTCAGCAAAGACCTCTAGGTCATCCTTGGGAGAAATTTCCAAAAGCCTGCAGGTACCACGTTCATCTGTACAAACAATAGTATGCAAGTATAAACACAATGGGACCACGCAGCCATGATACCACTCAGGAGGGATAACGTACTTTGGTGTGAAAAGTGCAAATCAATCCCAGAACAACAGCAAAGGACCTTGTGAAGATTCTGGAGGAAACAGGTACAAAAGTATCTATATCCACAGTAAAACGAGTCCTATAACGACATAACCTGAAAGGCCGCTCAGCAAGGAAGAAGCCACTGCTCCAAAACGGCCATAAAAAAGCCAGACTACAGTTTGCAACTGCACATGAGGACAAAGATTGTACTTTTTGGAGAAATGTCATCTGGTCTGATGAAACAAAAATAGAACTGTTTGGACATAATGACCATCGTTATGTTTGGAGGAAAAAGGAGGAGGCTTGCAAGCCAAAGAACACCATCCCAACCATGAAGCATGGGGGTGGCAGCATCATGTTGTGGGGGTGCTTTTCTACAGGAGGGACTGGTGCACTTCACAAAATAGATGGCATCAAGAGGGGGGGAAATTATGTGTATATATTGAAGCAACAGCTCAAGACATCAGTCAGGAAGTTAAAGCTTGGTCACAAATGGTTTTTCCAAATGGACAATGACCTCAAGCATACTTCCAAAGTTGTGGCAAAATGGCTAAAGGACAACAAAGTCAAGGTATTGGAGTGGCCATCCCAAAAGCCATGACCTCATCCCTATAGAAAATTTGTGGACAGCACTGAAAAAGCGTATGCGAGCAAGAAGGCCTTACAAACCTGTCTCAGTTACACCAGCTCTGTCAGGAGGAATGGGACAAAATTCACCCAGCTTATTGTGGGAAGCTTGTGGAAGGCTACCCAAAACATTTGACCCAAGTTAAACAATTTAAAGGCAATGCTGCCAAATAGTAATTGAGTGTAATTAAACTTCTGTTCCACTGGGAATGTGATGAAAGAAATAAAAGCTGAAATAAATAATTCTCTCTACTATTATTCTGACATTTCACATTCTTAAAATAAAGTGGTGATCCTAACTGACCTAAAACAGGAAATATTTACTAGGATTACATGTCAGGAATTGTGAAAACTGAGTTTAAATGTATTTAGCTAAGGTGTATGTAGAATTCCGACTGTTTGTAGTCACAGTGGATACTTCATCCGCTATACACTTCCTGATAAACTCAGTCACCGTATCAGTATATTCTTCTCGGGCTACCCAGAACATATCCCAGTCTGGTTGATCAAAAGCATTGATTCCGATGGGTCAGACCAGCGTTGAATAGTCCTTAGCACGGGTACTTCCTATTTGAGTTTCTGCCGAAAGGAAGGGCGGAGCAAAATGGAGTCGTGATCAGATTTTCCGAAGGAAGAGCGGGGGAGGGCCTTGTAGGCATCCCGGAAGTTGGAGTTGCAGTGGTCGAGTGTTTGAGCAGCGCGAGTACTATAATTAATGTGTTGATAGAACTTCGGTAACGTTTTCCTCAAATTTGCTTTGTTAAAATCCCCAGCTACAATAAATGTCGCCTCAGGATATTTGGATTCCAGATTGCATAAAGTCCAGTGAAGTTCGGCAAATGATTGTGAGGTATTCTAGGTCGTGTGAACAAAATGACTTGAGTTCCTGTATGTTAGCATAATCACACCATGATTAGTTAATCATCAAACATACACCCTTCTTCCTGGAGAAAAAATATATTCCTGTCTTCGCGATGAACTAAGAACAAAAATGGCTGTACGGATTCAGACAGTATATCCCAAGAGAGCCATGTTTCCGTGAAACAGACTATGTTACAGTCCCTGAAGTCTCTCTGGAAGGAATTCCTCGCCCTGAGCTCGTCAACTTTATTATCCATGGATTGAACATTAACGAGTAACATACTCAGAAGCGGTGGGTGGTGTGCGCACCTCCTGAGTCGGACTAAAAGTCCACTCCGAATACCTCTTCTCCGCCGGTGTTGTTTTGGATCAGCCTCTGGAGTCAGTTCAATTGCCCTGGGGGGTACGAACAAAGGATCAGATTTGGGAAAGTTGATATCTTGGTCGTAATACTGGCAAGTTACCACCGCTCTGATATCCGATAGGTCTTCCCGGATGTATGTAATAACACAAAAAACATTTTGGGCTAATAATATAAGACACGACACATTAAAAAAATACTGCAAAGTTGCCTAGGAGCTAGAAGCACGGCTGCCCTATCTGTCGGCGCCATTTTCTTCATTTCATCTCTATCAGATTCGTAAGAATTTCTCACCCCATGTTCAAGAACTGCCCTTTTCCCTTTATTCAGATTACAACCTCTCACTTTCGGTTATGTTAAAATTAAATCATCTCCATATCGCTATTTTTAAAACAAGCCATAGAAAGTTGGTTGCAAATTCAGTTTAATCCACCAGAAAAGGCTGATCAAATATTACTACAAATATTATGGTTAAACTCAAGTATACTAATTGATACAAAAAAAACACATTAGCAGGCCAGCATCCTGGATTCGCCTCTTCACTGTTTTGACATTGAGACTGGTGTTTTAATACGGGTACTATTTAATGAAGCTGCCAGTTGAGGACTTGTGAGGCATCTATTTCTCAAACTAGACACTCTAATATACTTGTCATCTCGCTCAGTCGTGCACCGGGGCCTCCCACTCTTCTTTCTATTCTGGTTAGAACCAGTTTGCGCTGTTCTGTGAAGGGAGTAGTACACAGCTTTGTACGAGGTCTTTAGTTTCGTGGCAATTTCTCGCCTGACGAGTATCAGAAGAAAGTTATTTGTTTCTGGTCTTTTTGAGCCTGTAATCGAAACCACAAATGCTGATGCTCCAGATTTTTTTTTTTAACCTTTATTTAACCAGGCAAGTCAGTTAAGAACACATTCTTATTTTCAATGATGGCCTGGGAACAGTGGGTTAACTGCCTGTTCAGGGGCAGAACGACAGATTTGTACCTTGTCAGATTGGGGGTTTGAACTGGCCACGTCTAAAGGCCAGTTTTATTGCTTTAATCAGAACGACAGTTTTCAGCTGTGCTAACATAATTGCAAAAGGGTTTTCTAAAGATTAATTAGCCTTTTAAAATGATAAACTTGGATTAGCTAACATAACGTGCCATTGGAACACAGTAGTGATGGTTGCTGATAATGGGCCTCTGTACGCTGTATGTAGATATTCCATTAAAAAAATGGCTGTTTCCAGCTACAATAGTCTTTTACAAAATTAACAATGTCTACAGTGTATTTCTGATCAATTTGATGTTATTTTAATGGACAAAAAATGTGCTTTTCTTTCAAAAACAAGTGACCCCAAACTTTTGAAAGGTATTGTATGTATGGCCAAGCTGTTCCAGAACTAGCACACCTGATTCAACTTGTTAATTAAAACAATAATAACGCCTATGGAATTTGAACAATATAATATGGCTACCCAGAATACAAAACCCTGTATGTTTCTTCAAAAGGATCTACAAGGAACCTTTGAGATTCATTATAGAACCATTCTCCATAAAGGTTCTATAAAGACCCCATAAAAAAGGTTTTCTATATCGAACCGTTTTCTGTAAAGAACCATAAAAAAGGTTATCTATATAGCCCCAAAAAGGGTTGTAACCATAGCGGAACCCTTTTTGTTGTTATATAGAACCTCTTTTTATGTTTTTTTATAGAACCCTAAAACTCAACTCTGGATCTCAAAGCCAGTTCCACTGCGTTTTTTCATTGTTCCCTTCTAATCATGGACTGATATAGACCTGGGACACCTAGTTCTACTGTAGCAATTAAATATCAGGTAGAGCAGAAAACACACAGGTAACGGACCTCGTAGGGTAAGAGTTGAATACCCTTGTTATAAAACCTTAGGAAAGGGTTCCATTTAAAGCATGGTTCTTTATAGAAACTTTAAAAAATGGTTATATAAAGCCCCAAAAAGGGATCTGCTATAGTTACAAGCCAAATAACCTTTATTTGGTTCTATATATAACCATTTGTTTTTAGTGAGAAAATGTACGGGGGAAAAAATCTCACCCACATCAGCAATATTTTCAAATAACTCTAACTCTTCCAGAAATGTACTTTTTTCACCACTGACACCATAATAAAATAAATCAAACGGTAAAAAATATAAAGGACATTTCAGGCAGAAACGCTCATATTAAACACGAATGGTTTTCACTAAATTGATGCGTTATATTTAGCATACTGTTTTACAGCTTTGTCATTGAAAAAATAATGTATGTTAAAGTCATCTTATTTTATTATTTTATATATTTAACCAGTAACTCTAGTGGGAAGCAGCCGCAAGAGGAGAAAAAAAATGAAATAAACTATAAAAACGGACATTACACACGACTGAGATGCATTTCAAAATATTGCATAAGACATGTAGCTCTTGAAATATGGATAATGTACATGTCAATATTGCGATTTCAATGTGAATTTGATTCATTGTGCAGGCCTAAGAGATACAGTATGTCAAGTTAGTACAGTATACTGTATATGGGGAAAGTCTCACGCTCTGTTGGCTGGTAGATATATTGTACTGTTTCGGGAACAGGTCTTTTTGTGGTATTGTGAGAAGGTGCGTATGTGTTTATATGTGTGAGTGTATGTGCGTGTGTATTTGTGTGTGTCCGCTGTTTGTGTAACTTACCGTAGTGGCCTGAGCGTCCGTAGCAAGCGCAGCACTCTGAGCATGCCCAGTATCTTGGGGCTGCTGTTCGATACCAATGAGACCAGGATATCTATGGCTGAAATCATCACTAAAATCCCATCTAGAATGTTCCAGCTGCTCCTCAGGTAGGCCTTATCACCAAATAACCAGCCCAGTGCAGCCACCTGAGAATATACACAGACACTGGGTTAACGACATACATTCTACGAAATTACATTCACAAACAAAGACGGTATCGCACGGTAACGCATATGCAGTCAATCAGAGAGGCACCTCTCGAGTTGTGCAAAGTAAATTAGGCCAAGCCAAGTGAGATACAAACTTTTGTCGTTGAAGACTTTTCTTCTCTCCGTATTTCAATCTCCAAAAAATGACTGAGACACAACAATAACCCATAGAAGCTTCACAAACTGCATCTCAACTAGGCATGGCTTCATTTGCATATGCTGTGCCTCGTCAGAGCGTTAAGGCATGAATCTATATATACCCAGGCAGTATCAAAGAGAATGATCAAACCCCTGATGAACAAAGACGTGTCGAGGTTACAAAGCCTTTGGTTCCTATGCCCCTGTCAGTTTCCCCCAGACATCTGACTTCCTGTGTGTGACGTTAATTAACCTCCCCCGAGCCCCATTATTCCTGGGCATGATTTCCATTTTGTGTCCGTCTGCCCTCAATGTGTGTGCGTGCGTGTGTGTGTGAGCCCTGGCATTGCGTTGGGCACCAGAATAGAAATGGAGGTCTTAGTGAGTGACACCTGTGAACTTTCTCTAGCCCTCACCCCTCCTCACCGCTCCCTACCCCTGCCACAAGCCTCAATACGTAGACATGACCCTCCATTCAAAGCCAGACCCATTTGAATATCGGCTAGACAATCCTTTCCTTAGTATTAGTAACAGGTGTCTCGCTCTCTTTGTGTGTGTGTGTATGTGTGTGTGCCAGCGTTCCCTCCCATTCGTGGGAGTGTGTGTTTGAGGCTTACCGAGGTATCACACTGAAAGCCTGTTTTCTTCCAGGCTTTGTCTGTCTTAATGACAGTGAACCGGTAGAGCTGAAGATCAATCATTTGGAGGTGGGCCGTGCCTTAATGCATTTCTGTCATCTTAGCTATCTAAGGTATTTCAGGTATTTTAGGTACTTTGTTAGGCTCTATTTTCTCGTCTGGGATCTATTTGCTCGTCTCACTCTAAATGGTGACCGTTAATGAAACACTGAAATGGTACTTTCGTTCCCCTCCCCCTTCTCTCTTTTTTCTATTTCTTCAAAGAAGCTTTGGGGCAGAATGAACACAGAAACTACTGATGGACATGCGACGTATAAGAAGTACTCATAGGAGTAGGATACAGTATACCTCGAGACACTGATCTATGGTCAGTTGGGCATTTTTTTACTCTTACTGTAAAGGTTCGGATTCAGATAAAATAGGCTGATCTTAGATTTGTGCCTATGGGCAACTTCTACCGAACATGTCCTGATATCAGCCAGAGGGGGAAGAGATTTAACCTGGCTCTGTGGATTACACCAGGTCTGTGGAGGCCTTAACCACAGCCCCGAGGCATAGTGATCAGTGTTCCTTCCTGGGTAGGAGAGTGTGGGTTTTTCCGGCTGGTAGGATCTGTCTCCATGGTGCCATCTTACCTTGACTGTCATCTCAGCCACGAAGATCGCTGTGAAGATGTAGTTGGATAGCGTGAGGAAGATACGCTCCTGCAGAGAGAGAGACAGAGAGACAGAGAGACAGAGAGAGAGAGAGACAAAGACAGAGAAAGAAAGCGAGAGAGATAGAAGACAGGAAGAGAAGAGAGGAAGATTTAGCATTTTTCAGCATGTTTGTACAAAAATATAGATTTAGGGTTGTATAAACTTGGATTTTCTTTACAATGGCATATACAGGATACTACCTTCCACAACATAACCTTCACTCCAACTCAAAACTCCAAACCTACAACCTGATTTTGGACAAAATTACTTTTTATTACCAAGAATTCGTACTGCTAAAGGACTATCCAGCAAAATTACTGACAAACCAGCAACCGGCAAAATAAGCACAACAGAGACCCGAAAATATCATCCATCCTGGAACTGAGTAGGTAAAGTCCATTCTGAAGCTACTTCGAAAGCCTAGAATGAAATGAAAATGACAATAATCTCCAGAAATTTCACTTTATGGAGACTGAATGCTAAGTTAAAAAGCTACCAAGCTTGCTAGGAAAGAAAATACCCGGCTGCCACATTACCTAGCACTGAAGTGTGAAGTGAGAGGTGTGAAGCCCCTGTGCCCAACAACGGCAGCAGAGTTCCTCCCCCACCCAAATGCAGAGGCCTCTTTGGCCAAGCACAGACCAATGCTGACACTAAAACCGCACACAACGAGCTGTATACCGCCATAATCAAACAGGAATATGCTCATCCAGAGGCGGCGCTCCTAGTGGCCGGGGACATAAATGGAGAGAAATCAGTTTCACCAAACTTCTATCAGCATGTTAAATGTGCAACCAGAGGGAAAAAACTCAACATCTTTACTCCACACACAGAGACGTGTACAAAGCTCTCCCTCACCCTCCATTTGGCAAATCTGACCATAATTCTATCTTGGTGATTCCTGCTTACAAGCAAAAGTTTAAGCAGGAACAACCAGTGACTCAGTCTATAACAAAGTGGTCAGACGAAGCAAATGCAAAACTACAGGAGTGTTTTGCTCGCACAGATAGGAACATGTTCCAGGATTCATCTGATGGCATTGAGGAGTACACCACATCAGTCACTGGCTTCATCAATAAGTGCATCGATGACGTCGTCCCCAAAATGATGGTACGCACATACCCCAACCAGAAGCAATGGATTACAGGAAACATTCACACTGAGCTAAAGGGTAGAGCTGCCGCTTTCAAGGAGCAGAACTCTAACCCGGAAGATTATCAGTGCCCTCCGACGAACCATCAAACAGGCAAAGCTTCAATACAGAACTAAGATCGAATCGTACTTCACCGGCTCCGAAGCTCGTCGGATGTGCCAGGGCTTGCAAACTACAGACTACAAAGGGAAGCACAGCTGAGAGCTTCCCAGTGACACGAGTCGACCAGACAAGCTAAATAACTTCTATGCTCGCATCGAGGCAAGTAACACTGAAACATGCATGAGAGCATTAACTGTTCCGGACGACTGTGAGATCATGCTCTCCGCAGCCAATGTGAGAAACATTCACAAGGCCACAGGGCCAGATGGATTACCAGGATGTGTACTCCGAGCATGCGCTGACCAACTGGCAAGTTTCTTCACTGACATTTTCAACCTCTCCCTGTTGGAGTCTAATGCCAACATGCTTCCAGCAGACCACCATAGTTCCTGTGCACAAGAACACTAAGGTAACCTGCCTAAATGACTAATGACCCATAGCACTCACTTCTGTAGCCATGAAATGCTTTGAGAGGATGGTCATGGCTCACATCAACAGCATTATCCCAAGACAGTCGTGAAGAGCGCACGACAAAACCTATTTCCCCTCAGGAGCCTGAAAAGATTTAGCATGGGTCCTCAGATCCTCAAAAGGTTTTACAGCTGCGCCATCGAGAGCATCCTGATGGGTTGCATCCCTGCCTGGTATGGTAACTGCTCAGCCTCCGACCGAAAGTCATTACAGAGAGTAGTGCGTACGGCACAGTACATCACTGGGGCTAAGCTTCCTGCCATCCAGGACCTCTATACCAGGCGGAGTCAGAGGAAGGCCCTAAATATTGTCAAAGACTCCAGCCTCCCTAGTCATAGACTGTTCTCCCTGCTACCACACAGCAAGTTGTACGGGAACGCCAAGCCTAGGTCCAAGAGGTTTCTAATCAGCTTCTACCCCCAAGCCATAAGACTCTTGAACACCTAATAAAATGGCTACCCAGACTATTTGCATTGTCCCCCCCCTTCTACTCTGCTGCTACTCTCTGTTATTATCTATGCATAGTCACTTTAATAACTCTACCTACATGTACATATTACCTCAATAACCTCGAACACCGGTGCCCCCGTACATTGACTCTGTACTGGTACCCCCTGTATATAACCCCGTTATTGTTATTTTACTGCTGCTCTTTAATTATTTTATATTTTTATCTCATACTTTTTTTGAGGTATATTGTCTTAAAACTAGATTGTTGGTTAAGGGCTTGAAATTAATCAGGCAACAACAAATTAAACCCCTTCTAGACAACTTCCTGGACAAAATGTTTCACTGTAATAGTGAAGATGTAAACTTGGCAGTAGAAAACCTAAAAAGTATATTTGACCTCAAAGCTTCCCTAAATTTAAAGCAGACAACATAACAACAAAGGCAAATGCTTTGATGAAGAATGCAAAACCTAAGAAAGAAATTGAGAAACCTATCGAACCAAAACATAGAGACCCAGAAAACCTGAGCCAATGTCTTCACTATGGTGAATCACTAAAACAATACAGAAATACATCGCGGAAAAAGAAGGCACAGAATGTCAGAAATCAGCTCAATGTAATTGAAGAATCCATAGTCTCGAACCACTTTTGGGTGCACTCTCACTCGCGCACATCGTTGCAAACACGAAGAGTTATCTATTCAAAATGGAAATGTATGGATAAACCACTTCTCCAATCTTTTTGGCTCTATAACAAATAAACAAATAAAAAACATATACATGATCAAATACAAATGTTTGAATCAACTATTAAAGACTACCAGAACCTACTGGATTCTTCATTTACATTGAATGAACTATAGGACAATATACAAACCCAAAAGGCCTGTGGTGTTGATCGTATCCTAAATGAAATTATAAAATATACAGACCACAAATTCCAATTGGCTATACTTCAACTTTTTAACTTCATCCTCACCTCTGGCATCTTCCCCAATATTTGGAACCAAGGACTGATCACCCCAATCCACAAATGTGTAGACAAATTTGATCCCAATAACTACCGCGGGATATGCGGAAAATCTTTGGAAAATCCTCTGCATTATCAGTAAAAAGAATGTACAGAGAAAATGTCAAAATGTCTTTCTACCAAATTACCGTATGACAGATCACGTATTCACCCTGCTCACTCTATTTGACAAACAAACAAACCAAATCAAAAGCAAAGTCTTCTCATGCTTTGATATCAAAAAGGTTTGTTGACTCAATTTGGCATGAGGGTCTGCTATACAAATTGATGGAAAGCGGTGTTGGGGAAAAAACATACGACATCATAAAATCCATGTACACAACAAGTGTGGGGTGAGATAGGGATGCAGCTTGAGCCCCACACTCATTAACATATATGTTAGCGAATTGGCAAGGGCACTAGAACAGTCTGCAGCACTAGGCCTCACACTACTACAATCTGAAGTCAAATGTCTACTTACTGTGTGCTGATGATCTGTTGCTTCTGTCCCCAGCCAAGGAGGGCCTAAAGCAGTACCTAGATCTTCTGCACAGATTCTATCAGACCTGGGCCCTGACAGAAAATTCAACCTCTCTTTCGTATCATCTAAGATCCCCAAAGATTGGAAAGCTGCCGCAGTCATCCCCCATGACACAGACCTACATCTATCCTACCGTGCCTTTCTAAAGTCTTCGAAAGCCAAGTTAACAAACAGATCACCGACCATTTCGAATCCCACCGTACCTTCACCGCTATGCAATCTGGTTTCCGACCTCAGCCACACTCAAGGTCCTAAATGATATCATAAACGCCATCGATAAAAGACAATGCAGTGCAGCCGTATTCATCGACCTGGCCAAGGTTTCGACTGGGTCAATCACCGCATTCTTATCGGCAGACTCAACAGCCTTGGTTTCTCAAATGACTGCCTCGCCTGGTTCACCAACTACTTCTCAGAGTTCAGTGTGTCAAATCGCAGGGCCTGTTGTTGCAACCTCTGGCAGTCTCTAAGGGGGTGCCACAGGGTTCAATTCTCAGGCCGACTATTTTCTCTGTATACATCAATGATGTCGCTCTTGCTGCTGGTGATTCTCTGATCCACCTCTACGCAGACAACACCATTCTGTATACTTCTGGCCCTTCTTTGGACACTGTGTTAACAAACCTCCAGACAAGCTTCAATGCCATACAACACTCCTTCCGTGGCCTCCAACTGCTCTTAAATGCAAGTAAAACTAAATACATGCTCTTCAACCGATCGCTGCCTGCACCCGCCAGCCTGTCTAGCATCACTACTCTGGATGGATCTGACAACTACTCTGGACAGTTCTGACAACTACAAATACCTAGCTGTCTGGTTAGACTGTAAACTCTCCTTCCAGACTCACATTAAGCATCTCCAATCCAAAATGAAATCTAGAATCAGCTTCCTATTTCACAACAAAACATCCTTCACTCATGCTGCCAAACATCCCTTCGTAAAACTGACTATCCTACTAATTCTTGACTTCGGCGATGTCATTTACAAAATAGCCTCCAACACTACTCAGCAAATGGGATTTAGTCTATCACAGTGCCATCCGTTTTGTCACCAAAGCCCCATACTGCGACCTGTATGCTCTTGTTGGCTGGCCCTCGCTTCATATTTGTCACCAAACCCACTGTCTCCAGGTCATCTATAAGTCTTTGCAGGTAATGCCCCATCTTATCTCAGCTCACTGGTCACCATAGCAACACCCACCCGTAGCACGTGCTCCAGCAGGTATATTTCACTGGTCACCCCCAAAGCCAACTCCTTATTTTGCCGCCTTTCCTTCCAGTTCTCTGCTGCCAATGACTGGAACGAATTGCAAAAATCACTGGAGCTGGAGACTTATATCTCCCTCACTAATTTTAAGCATCAGCTGTCAGAGCAGCTTACCAATCATTACACCTGTACATAGCCAATCTGTAAATAGCCCACCCAACTACCTCATCCCCATATTGTTATTTATTTTTTTGGTCCTTTGCAGCCCAGTATCTCTACTTGCACATTCATCTTCTGCACATCTATCACTCCAGTGTTGAATTGTTAAATTGTCATTATTTTGCCACTATGGCCTATTTATTGCCTTACCTCCCTAATCTTACTACATTTACACACACTGTATATAGACTTCTCTATTGTGTTATTGACTGTATGTTTGTTTATCCCACGTGTAACTCTGGGCTGTTTGTGTCGCACTGCTTTGCTCTATCTTGGCCAGGTCGCAGTTGTAAATAAGAACTTGTTCTCAACTGGCCTACCTGGTTAAATAAAGGTGAAATAAAAAATGTATAAATAAAAGAATCTCAGTAATACAAAGACAATGGTGTTCCAAAAAAGGTCCAGTTGCCCTAGAGCACACAAAAAACTATACATACGGCAGCCTAAACGATCTGAGAGACAAGGCAAGAAGGGCCTCCTAAGCCATCAAAAGGACCATCAAATTCGACATACCAATTTGGATTTGGCAAAAAAAATACTTGAATCCGTTACAGAATCCTTTGCCCTTTATGGTTGTGAGGTCTGGGGTCTGCTCATCAACCAAGAATTCACAAAATGGGACAAATTCCCAAATTAAGACTCTGCATGCAGAATTCTGCAAATATATCCTCAGTGCAAAACGTAAAACATAAAATAATGCATGCCCGCAAATGACCAAAATCCAGAAAGAGACATTCAATTCTACAACCACCTAAAAGGAAGTGATTCCTAAACATTCCATAAGAAAGTCATCACCTACAGAAAGATGAACCTGGAGGAGAGTCCTCTAAGCAAGCAGGTCCTGGGGCTCTGTTCACAAACAGACCCCACAGAGCCCCAGGACAGCAACACAATTAGACCCAATCAAATCATGAGAAAACAAAAAGATAATTACTTGACACATTGGAAAGAATTAACAAAAAAACTGCTCAAACTAGAATGCTATTTGGCCCTAAACAGAGAGTACACAGTGGTAGAATACCTGCTCACTGTGACTGATCCAAAATTAAGGAAAGCTTTGACTATGTAGAGACTCGGTGAGCATAGCATTGCTATCGAGAGAGGCCGCTGTAGGCAGACCTGGCTCTCAAGAGGAGAAAGGCTATGTGCACACTGCCCACACAATGAAGTGAAACTGAGCTGCACTTTCTAACCTCCTGTCAAATGTATGATCATATTAGAGACAAATAGTACCCTCAGATTACACAGACCCACAAAGAATTCGAAAACAAATCCAATTTTGATAAACTCTCATATCTATTGGGTGAAATACCAGTGTGCCATCACAGCAGCAATATTTGTGACCTGTTGCCACAAGAAAAGGGCAACCAGTGAAGAACAAACACCCCTGTAAATACAACCCATATTTATGTTTATTTTGTTCCTTTTTGTCCATTAACTATTTGCACATCGTTACAACACTGTATATAGCCATAATATGACATTTGAAATGTCTCTATTCCTTTTGTGAGTGTAATGTTTACTGTTCATTTTTGACTGTTTATTTCACTTTTGTTTATTATCTATTTCCCTTGTATTGGCAATGTAAACATATGTTTCCCATGCCAATAAAGCCCTTTGAATTGACTTGATAGAGAGGTTATCATCGAGGAACTTCATTGGAACTTTTTGTAACGTTACACTTCAGCGTTGTCTCTGTGCTGCTGTGCTGTTTGTTTGCCTCTTGGCAACCTGCAAAATGAATTTTAAAAAACTGTAATAACCATTTGATCAAAACTCTGCATTTAACAACATCTTAGTTTTTCCCTCATTCAACTTTTTTTCATTCAACCTTTTCACCCGGATGCTTTATTCGGACATGATTCTTCTACCGGACCGCCACCAGCCGAGAAATCCAAGTAGTAACATTAAAGCTATGTGATATAATTGCAGTCGCTGCACTCATAACATGTGGATAGCCGAGTGTCAAGCCCAGCTTCAGATGCAATCATTATGAAAGGTTGAAACTGTCCGTGCCACCAGTCAAAGACCGAGCCTTCTCAGGTTTCTTCTCCCACCCGTTATGGGGTCTAAGGTGCCGAAACCTCCCACCATTAGCTCTGACATATTGAAAACTCTAGTCATTGGCGACTCCATTGCCTGCAAAAGAATCATACAGCGATCATACATTGTTTACCGGGGGTTAGGGATACCTACATGAAGGCTGATCTGAAGAAGGTGCTGGCTAAAACTGGTGAGTGTAAAGAGTATAGGGATATTTTGTTATCCATATCGGAACCAACAATGTTAGGATGAGACAGTCAGAGGTCACCAAGCGCAACATAGCGTCAGTGTGTAAATTAGCTAGAAAAATGTGTCGGCATCGAGTAATTTTCTCTGGCCCCTCCCAATTAGGGGGAGTGATGAGCTCTACAGCAGTCTCTCAACTTAATCGCTGGTTGAAAACTGTTTTCTACCCCTCCCAAAATATCTAATTTGTAGCTAATTGTCACTCTTTTTGGGAATCACACCCAAACAGGACCAAGCCTGACCTCCTAAGGAGTGATGGAGTCCAACCAAGCTGGAGTGGTGCTCTCATCATATCTATCAACATAGAAAGGGATCTAACTCCTCTAGTTCCACACTGAGATAGGATGCAGGCCAGGCAGCAGGCTGTAAGCCTGCCAGCTTAGCCTTCCACTTGCACAGTCAGTGTAGTCAGCTCAGCTGTCCATATTATGACCGTGTCTCTGCCTTCTATCGAGGTTGGGAAAAACTAAACATGGCCTTAGCAATCTCACTGGAATAAAGACTGCCTCCATTCCTGTCATTATTGAAAGAGATTATGATACCTCACATCTCAAAATAGGGCTACTTAATGTTAGATCTCTCACTTCCAAGGCAGTCATAGTCATTGAACTAATCACTGATCATAACCTTGATGTGATTGACGTGACTGAAACATGGCTCAAGCCTGATGAATTGACTGTGTTAAATGAGGCCTCTCCTCCTGGTTACACTAGTGACCATATCTCACACGCATCCTGAAAAAGCGGAGCTGTTGCTAACATTGACAACAGCAAATTATTATTATTATCAATGACGTTCTTGTCTCATTGCTGCAACTCCCCAATGGGCTTGGGAGAGGGGACGGTTGAGTCACGTGTCCTCCAAAACCTGACCCACCAAACCACACTCCTTAACACCCGATATCTTAAGCCGGAAGACAGTCACACCAATGTGTCGGAGGAAACACCGTTCAACTGATGACCAGAGTCAGCCTGTAGGCGCCAGGCCCACCACAAGGAGTCGCTAGAGCGAGATCAGCCAGGGCTTTACCTCCCCTAACCCAAACAACGCTGGGCTAATTCTGCGCAGCCCTATGGAACTCTCGGGCATGGCCGATTGTGACACAGCCTGGGATCGAACACAGGTCTTATGTGACGCCTCAAGCACTGTGATACAATGACTTAGACTGCTGCGCCACTCTGAAGGTCCATGGCAGCAAAGTTAAATGTACAAAAACAGAAATGTATGCGTTCTTGTCTTTTGAGCTTTTTTTGCAGGCTAATCAATTACTTGTTAAAGCTACTGCTCACAGGCAACCTGGGCCGTATACAGCGTTCCTCACTGAGTTCCCTGTATTCCTATTGGGGCTTTTAGTCATCGCAAATAATATTAAAAGTCCACAGACCAAGTCCAAAAGGGTTTTGTCCAACATGTCTCCCGGACCTACGCATACCTTGGATCTAATTTTGTCCAGTGGGATAAATGTTTTTCCTCATAACCCTGGACTATCTGACCATCATTTTATTATGTTTACAATCTCAACAAATAATCTACTCAGACCCCAACCAAGGATTATCAAAAGCTGCGCTATTAATTCTCGGATAACCCAAAGATTCCTAGATGCCCTTCCAGAATCTGTTAACCACCTAACTGAGGATCTAAATTGAACCTTACGTAATACCCTAGATGCAGTCACACCCCTATAAAAAACATTTGTCACAAGAAATTAGCTCCCTGGTAAAAAGAAATCAAATCAAATCAAATTTTATTTGTCACATACACATGGTTAGCAGATGTTAATGCGAGTGTAGCGAAATACTTGTGCTTCTAGTTCCGACAATGCAGTGATAACCAACAAGTAATCTAACTAACAATTCCGAAACTACTGTCTTATACACAGTGTAAGGGGATAAAGAATATGTACATAAAGATATATGAATGAGTGATGGTACAGAGCAGCATAGGCTCTACAGTAGATGGTATCGAGTACAGTATATACATATGAGATGAGTATGTAAACAAAGTGGCATAGTTAAAGTGGCTAGTGATACATGTATTACATAAGGATGCAGTAGATGATATAGAGTACAGTATATACATATGAGATGAGTATGTAAACAAAGTGGCATAGTTAAAGTGGCTAGTGATACATGTATTACATAAGGATGCAGTAGATGATATAGAGTACAGTATATACATATGAGATGAGTATGTAAACAAAGTGGCATAGTTAAAGTGGCTAGTGATACATGTATTACATAAAGATGCAGTAGATGATATAGAGTACAGTATATACATATGAGATGAGTATGTAAACAAAGTGGCATAGTTAAAGTGGCTAGTGATACATGTATTACATAAAGATGCAGTAGATGATATAGAGTACAGTATATACATATGAGATGAGTATGTAAACAAAATGGCATAGTTAAAGTGGCTAGTGATACATGTATTACATAAAGATGCAGTAGATGATATAGAGTACAGTAAAATACCCGAGTTCTGAAGCAAACTTCTAGAATATTGGAACGGAAATGGCGCTCCACCAAACTGGAAGTCTTCTGGCTTTGGAAAGACGGTACCGTGCAGTATCTAAGAGCCCTCACTGCTGCTCGATCAGACTAATTTTCTAACCTAATTGACGAGAATAAGAACAATCCTAATGATGTCGCAAAGCTAACTAAAAAACAGCATTCCCCAAGAGAGGATGGATTTTAATTCAGCAGTGATGAATTCATGAACTTCTTTGACTAAAAGATCAAGATCATTAAAAAGAAAATTACGGACTCATCTTTGAATCTGCGTATTTCTCCAAAGCTTGGTTGTCCTGAGTCTGCAGAAAATAACCAGGACCAAGGATCACTGGAGACTCAAGTTTTTAAATCCTGTTATCTTTTAACACATTCACAAAAATAGTCGTGGCCTTTAAACATTCCAGCTGCATACTGGACCCTATTCCAACTAAACTACTGAAATAGCTACTTCCTGTGCTCTGCCCTCTTATGTTGAACATAATAAACATTATGTACCAAACTCACTAAAAGTGGCAGTAATAAAGCCTCTCTTGAAAAAGCCAAACTATCGGCCTATATCGATAGGAATCTCACCGTTCTTTTTGAAGACAAATAAATTACCTTTTAATGGCGTCAGACCAAGGCTCAAGATCTGTCCTTGTACTCCTAGACCTTAGTGCCGCTTTTGATACCATCGATCACCACATTCTTTTGGAGAGATGGGAAACCCTAATTGGTCTACAAGTACAAGTTCTTGCCTGGTTTAGATCTTATCTGTCCGAAGTATATCAGTTTGCTTCTGTGGATGGTTTGTCCTCTGACAAATCAAGAGTTTCGGTGTTCCTCAAGGTCCTGTTTGGACCACTATTGTTTTCACTATATATTTCACCTTCTGGTGGTGTCATTCGGAAACACAATGTCAAAATTCCCTGCTATGCGGATGACACACAGCTGTACATTTTGATGAAACATGGTGAAGCCCCAAAATTGCCTACCCTGGAAGCCTGTGTTTCAGACATAAGGGAGTGGATGGTGGAAAATGTTTTACTTTTAAACTCGGAGAAACAAGAGATACTAGTTCTAGGTCAAAATAAACAAACACATCTGCTGTTTGATCTGACAATGAATATTGATGATTGTACAGTTGTCTAAAATACAACTGTAAAGGACCTCGACGTTACTCTGGATCTCACTTTAAATGAACATATCAAGAGCATTTCAAGGGCAGCATTGAAAAAAATCAGATACCTTTGTCCAAAGAAATGATGCAGAAAAGCTCATTCAATGATCTATGTGCTTCTACACCTGCATTGCTTGCTGTTTGGGGTTTTAGGCTGGGTTTCTGTACAGCACTTTGAGATATCAGCTGATGTACGAAGGGCTATATAAATACATTTGATTTGATTTGATTTGATCTACTCTTTGGCTACCTGGATAAAGCACTAAATAAACTTGCTAGTGCTAAATACGGCTGCTAGAATCTTGACTAAAACCAACATTTGTTTATCATATTACTCCAGTGCTAGCCTCCCTACACTGGCTTCCTGTTAAGGCTAGGCCTGATTTCAAGATTTTACTGCTAACCTACAAAGCATTACATGGACTTGCTCCTACCTATGTTATCTCTCCGATTTTGTCCTGCGGTGCACACTTACACGTACACCACGGTCACAACGCTCAGATTTTATAGTCCCTAGAATTTCTAAGCAAACATCTGGAGGCAGGGCTTTCTCCCACAGAGCTCTTATGGTCTGCCTATTCATGTGAGAGAAGCAGACTTGGTCTCAACCTTTAAGTCTTCACTGAAGACTCATCTCTTCAGTAGGTCCTATGATTGAGTGCAGTCTGGCCCAGGGGTGTGAAGGTGAACAGCACTGGAATGACGAACCGCCCTAACTGTCTCTGTCTGGCCGGCTCCCCTCTCTCCACTGGGATTCCCTGCCTCTGACCCTATTACAGGGGCTGATGCACTGGCTTACTAGTGCTCTTCCATGCCGTCCCTAGTAGGGGTGCGTCATGGCGTGCAAGGCTTTTTCCCCCGCTATTCTCGACTTAAGTGGGTTAAGTCACTGACGTGATCTCCCTGTCTGAGCAACACTCAGCCTTGTCAGTTGGTGGTCTGTTGATATTCCTCTAGTGGTTTGGGGTTGTGCTTTGGCAAAGTGGGTGGGGTTATATCCTGCCTGGTTGGCCATATTCGGGGATATCATCAGACAGGGCCACAGTGTCCCCCGACCCCCCCTGTCTCAGCCTTCAGTATCTATGCTGCAAATAGTCTATATCCCGGGGGGCTAGGATCAGTCTGTTACATCTGGTGTAATTATCCTTTCTTATCTGTTGTCGTCTGTGATTTTAAGTATCCTCCCTTTAATTCTTTCTCTCTCTCTCTCCCTCTCCTCCCGGAGGACCTGAGCCCTAGACCCATGCCTCAGGACTGCCTGGCCTTATGGCTCCTGGCTGTCCACCTGGTCGTGCTGCTGCTCCAGCATCAACTGTTGTGCCTGCGGCTATGGAACCCTGGGCTGTTCATGCTACCTCGACCCGTGCCTGCTGTTTTTTACTTTTTTGTTTTTGAGGCTGACTTGTCCGGGATTTGATTATCTCTCTCCCTCTCTCGCTCGCTCTACCGCACATGCTGTCTCGACCTTTGAATGCTCTGCTATGAAAAGCCAACTGACATTTAATTTACTTCTGAGGTGCTGACCAATTGCACCCTCTACAACCACTGTGATTATTTTTTGACCCTGCTGGTCATCTATGAATGTTTGAACATCTTGAAGAACAATCTCGCCCTAATGGTCATGTCCTCTTCTTATCTCCACCCTGCCCAGCCAGAACCCCCCTCTATCTTTCTAAGGAGTTTTTCCTAGGCACCGTGCTTCTACATCTGCAATGCTTGCTGTTTGGGGTTTTAGGCTGGGTTTCTGTATAAGCACTTTGTGACATCTGCTGATGTAAAAGGTCTTTAGATAGAGAGGGGAGAGATGTCAGTGTATTAACTAAGCCTTTTGTTAAGGGGGGATGAGAAACTGTTTGGGAATCTAAACAAGGGCTCAGGAAAGAAAACAAGCAGTGTAGCTGGAATGTACAGACCCTCGGACTGACTGCTTATTTACCCAACATACACACACACACACACACACACACACACACACACACACGCACACACACACACACACACACACACACACACACACACACACACACACACACACACACACACACACACACACACACACACACACACACACACACACACACACACACACGCACGCACACACACACACACACACACACACACACACACACACACACACACACACACACGTTATATAAACACACTCATTTTTGGCACAGTTATGAGTATTGTGGTGGTGCACAATGCAAACGGCGAAAAACCAGCCCCACGTGTGTGTGTGTGTGTGTGTGTGTGTGTGTGTGTGTGTGTGTGTGTGTGTGTGTGTGTGTGTGTGTGTGTGTGTGTGTGTGTGTGTGTGTGTGTGTGTGTGTGTGTGTGTGTGTGTGTGTGTGTGTGTGTGTGTGTGTGTGTGTGTGTGTGTGTGTGTGTGTGCATGTGTGTGGACTTTCATTCCCACGCCCTCCCGTACATCTCCTCAAGCCACTTCTGTCGCAACATTATAAAATGTTCTTAAAGTCTCTGGGAATATTTGTGGTGACATCATCGGAACGCCTGTTTAAATTGTTTAAGAATTCCGGCGCTGACACCGGTCATTCCTATCCTCTGTGACCATGTGTTTTTCATACTTTCATTCATTATAAACCAACAGACTCGTGAATGGAGGGAGCAGGGGAATAGAAAAGAGAGCTAGATAGCGAGAAAGAGAGAGAGAGACAGAGAGAGAGAGAGAGAGTGGGGGAGAGAGTGAGAGGGAGAGAAAGAGAGAGAGAGAGAGAGAGAGAGAGAGAGAGAGAGAGAGAGAGAGAGAGAGAGTGGGGAGAGAGAGAGAGAGAGAGAGAGAGAGAGAGAGAGAGAGAGAGAGAGAGAGAGAGAGAGAGAGAGAGAGAGAGAGAGAGAGAGAGAGAGAGAGAGAGAGAGAGAGAGAGAGAGAGAGAGAACAAAGTGAGTAATAACAAGATACTAAAAATATACGCCGGCGTCGTCTCTGAAGTAGTTGAGGATTAACTTTGCTGAATATGTTCTGACAGTGAGCGAGAGTGAAATAAAAATAGAAAGGGATGAGATTCCAAAAGACAGTGACCGACACAGAGAGCTCCTAAAAAGAGCAAAGCATCTCCCTCGTTCTTTTGATGGGGCTTGTTGCCTGTCACACACACCAACTGATTTCCACATATGATTAGTTTTGATCTCCTCTCCTCCTCTCCTCCTTTCTCCTCTCCTTGCCTCTCCTCCCTCCTTTCCTCCTCTCCTTATTTTCCTTCTCCTCTTCTCTCCTTTCCTGTATTGCATGCCTCAATATACAGCCAGTTATGAACAAACAGGTGTCGACATTATTGGTTATTTCCCAGGCCAGTCAACCTCATAAGATGAAGCATTGAATGAATGTCTGTTCTACCTTGAATTAATTTCATGAACCACAGATCAGTAACTAAGCAACTGTTGTTTTCGGTGGTGTTAAACCATCAAAGCCTAACGACCACGTTATGAAACGTGGTGCCAAGCTGGGGAACGACTTTCTAGACACTGAACCAATTATTCACCCAACGTTCCACAATAAATTGAATTAGAACCAAAAGGGAAATGTATTGTTCTGCAAATGCACAAGAGAAACAAATGGTTATTTACTGCTGTGTAAATGGCACAGGTGAAATACAGATGTAGGATCTTCATTTGACCAGTTTCTCACAGCAGAAAAATAATCCTGCAGCAACAGGAAATGTGAATCATTTTGTGGATTATAATTATTGGACATTTTCGCAGGGGTTGATAAAAAAATTGTTAGGGCAAATCAAGTCTGTCATCTTAAAGCGGAAATGTCCAACTTTAGAAGCCTTTTTAAGCCTTGAATACAGGAGATTTCCTGCTACAACTGGGTGATCAAATTAAGATCCTACATCTGTTAGCTCCTGTGGAAGTATGTACTGTATGTATGCAGCAAAAGCAATAAACTCCACCGTATTTATTAGTAATCTACCGTGAGAGAGTCTCTAACAAACGCAACTCCCAATCAAGCTTCATTAGAAACAAATAACTTATCTATTTCAGAGTAAATGGCACAAGGTCCTACATCATCTGCTTTACAGGCAGGTGAAATTGCAAAAAGAGCCTGTGGAAGTCTGCAGTAAGTAAATTGCATGTATGCAGCAAAAGCAATATACCTCAACTGCGTTTGTTCGTAATAACACACGGCTGAAGTCTCTAGCGAATGTAACTCACAATCAAACCTATTAATTCTAAATCAACAAAGATATATATATATATATATATACACCTGCAAAAACCAATCAGACTCAGTAATAAACCAGGCCAATAAGATTGAGGTAAAATAACATTAGGTTATGCAGCTACGAGGCTATTCGTATATATTCACTGTTCAATGTGTATGCGTGTGTGTGTATGCATGTGCATGTGTGGTGTCCTTACTGAGTGTGTGGCCTGCTAGCTACTGTTGGGAGGTCACTGCCAGGCAACCCAATCTCCATACACATTTCCATTCAATTTCAAAAAATCACCTCATTACAGGGGCTGAGAATTACAGTTGCAGCACAAAATGAGAAATGTATGTGCATCTTAATGTTTTCCCCTGATTAGAGTTGTGTGTCAAATGGGTGTACATGTGTCTGTGTATGTGAAAGTGATTGTGTGTGTGTGTGTGTGTGTGTGTGTGTGTGTGTGTGTGTGTGTGTGTGTGTGTGTGTGTGTGTGTGTGTGTGTGTGTGTGTGTGTGTGTGTGTGTGTGTGTGTGTGTGTGTGTGTGTGTGTGTGTGTGTGTGTGTGTGTGTGTGTGTGTGTGTGTGCGTGTTTCAGATATCCTCTCGATATCCTCTGTCATTTCCTTTTTTTCTCATGTCCCCCCTCATTTCATCCCCACACTCTTTTCATCCTCACACTCATTTCATCCTCACACTCATTTCATCCTCCCCCAATAAACCTGTGAGGGCTTTATCCACATTAGTTAAACATGTATTTTCCACGGTATTATCCCCATACAGAATAGACCAGCAGGCAGGAAGATAATTGAATCAATTACCACAACCGCTGTCTCATCTGTGTTAAAGATGGAAAACAAGGCCGCTACAGCTGGAGTCCACAGAGACTGGACCCAATTTTTACGGGTGCAGGAGCGTTCGCTACATCAGCGAGAATATCAAAACCGTGTTAATTAGTGTGTTTATTCCCGTTCTGCATAAAGGCTGGATGATGTTGCAGCTTTAATTATCAAAGGGCTTTGGGTTGGACAGTATAACAGATGGGGTAAGGAAGAGAGCCAGGTATATTGTGTATATTGGGAGAGTGTGTGTATGTCTACCTGTGTGTGCGTGCATGCCGGGTGATGCGTGTGTGTGTGTGGTCACTCACCACGCTGTATGGGTCTATCCTCGGCCTCTCCATGGCGATGGTGATGCAGTTGAGGAAGATGATGACCAGAACAATGTGGTCAAACATCTTGTGGGTTATGATCTTATTGCACGCCATCCGAAACCTGGAAAACACACACACACAAAACTCAGCATTCATAGGATAAACATTCCGATAATTGGAAAATATATGATGAGAGATGTTAAGCATGTGCAAAATACAATGTGTATAACATTATTCAGACACACGCCCTTGTATTCTATGAAGTATTCATTAATAAAGCATATTGCACATTAAATAAATACGTGGGAACTTACAGTTGAAGTCGGAAGTTTACTTACACTTAGGTTTGTGTCATTAAAACTCGTTTTTCAACCACTCCACAAATTTCTTGTTAAGAAACTATAGTTTTGGCAAGTCGGTTAGGACATCTACTTTGCGCATGACACAAGTCATTTTTCCAACAATTGTTTAGAGACAGATTCTTTCACTTATAATTCACTGTATCACAATTCCAGTGGGTCAGAAGTTTACAGGTGTACCTGTGGATGTATTTCAAGGCCTACCTTCAAACTCAGTGCCTCTTTGCTTGACATCATGGGACAATCAAAAGAAATCAGCCAAGACCTCAGATTTCTTTTTTGCAGACCTCTACAAGTCTGGTTCATCCTGGGGAGCAATTTCCAAACGCCTGAAGGTACCACTTTGATCTGTACAAACCATAGTACGCAAGTATAAACACCATGGGGCCGCGCAGCCGTCATACCGCTCAGGAAAGAGACGCATTCTGTCTCCTAGACTTTGGTGCGAAAAGTGCAAATCAATCCCAGAACAACAGCAAAGGACCTTGTGAAGATGCTGGAGGAAACAGATACAAAAGTATCTACATCCACAGTAAAACGAGTCCTATAATGACATAACCTGAAAGGCCGCTCAGCAAGGAAGAAGCCACTGCTCCATAACTGCCATAAAAAAAGCCAGATTACGGTTTGTAACTGCACATGGGGACTAAGATCGTACTTTTTGGAAAAATGTCCTCTGGTCTGATGAAACGAAAATAGAATTGTTTGGCCATAATGACCATCGTTATGTTTGGGGGAAAAAGGGGGAGGCTTGCAAGCCAAAGAACACCATCCCACCATGAAGCACAGGGGTGGCAGCATCATGTTGTTGGGGTGCTTTGCTGCAGGAGGATTGGTGCACTTCACAAAATAGATGGCATCCTCAGGAAGGGAAATTATATGGATATATTGAAGCAACATCTCAAGACATCAGTCAGGAAGTTAAAGCTTGGTTGCAAATGGCTCATCCAAATGGACAATGACCCCAAGCATTCTTCAAAAGTTGTGGCAAAATGGCTTAAAGACAACAAAGTCAAGGTATTGGAGTGGTCATCACAAAGCCCTGACCTCAATCCTTCAGAAAAGGCGTATGCGAGCAAGGAGGCCTACAAACCTGACTCAGTTACACCAGCTCTGTTAGGAGGAATGTGCCAAAATTCACCCACCTTATTGTGGAAGGCTACCCGAAATGTTTGACCCAAGTTAAACAATTTAAAGGCAATGCTACCAAATAGTAATTGAGTGTATGTGAACTTCTGACCCACTGGGAATGTGATGAAAGAAATAAAAGCTGAAATAAAGCATTCTCTCTACTATTAATCTGACATTTCACATTCTTAAAATAAAGTGGTGATCCTAACTGAATTTTTAGTAGGATTAAATGTCAGGAATTGTTTAAAAAAACTGAGATTAAATGTATTTGGCTAAGGTGTATGTAAACTTCCATCTTCTACTGTATACTTGTCCTATTTCCCACACGTACTGGAAATGTGTTATTTGCATATTTCCAACTCCCCCTGAGACACCCGTGGAGAGTGAGGTCACGGCCAGGGTCTGACCCTGGAGCAATTAGGGTTAAGTGCCTTGATCAAGGGCACACTGGCTGATTTTTCACCTTGTATGATCATGGATTCAAACTAACGAACATTCGGTTAATGGCCCAACGCTCTAACCGGTCGGCTATCTGACGCACACTCAAAGATAAAGATGATAGATCCACATTAAATCCAAGCCCTTTCCTCATGCATAGTAATTCAATGAACCACAGCTGAAGTGGTAATTAATTAAGTCTAAGCTTCACTAACTGACAAGAAACGGCTATAGCTTCAAATGGAAAGAAAGGGGAATGGAAAATGAATGAAGGAGATAAAAAGACAAGTAAAGAAAGAGGGAAGATATAGATGGAAGTGTAAAATAATGAATCCATGCATCAAGCCCACTCTGATGGAGCATGTCTGTCATAAGGTACAAAAGGGAACAATAGCGTGTCCCTCAGATCGGTATTCTGCTCCACCTCCATGTGTGTGTGTGTGTGTGTGTGTGTGTGTGTGTGTGTGTGTGTGTGTGTGTGTGTGTGTGTGTGTGTGTGTGTGTGTGTGTGTGTGTGTGTGTGTGTGTGTGTGTGTGTGTGTGTGTGTGTGTGTGTGTGTGTGTGTGTGTGTGTGTGTGTGTTTAACTATACTTGTGGAGACAAGAAGTCAAACAAAAAAGGTCAAATGCTATATCTAGGGGGTTTAGGATTAAGGTAGAATTAGTGTTATGGTTATAATTATGTTTAAGGTTAGGAGTTAGGGTTAAGGTTAGCTTTTGGGGTTAAGGTTAGGGTAAGAGTTAGGTTTAAGGGTTAGGGAAAATAGGATTTTGACTGGTTATAAATTGTGTGTCCCCACGAGGTTAGTTAAACAAGACTGTGAGTGTGTGAGTCTGTGTGTGCGCGTCTGACTACATCCATCATTATCTACAGGCTGGATGAGTTCATTCCTCTCATCTCTGCCCTCAATGCTAAAGTATTCATCATGTATTAATTCATAATGTATTCAACCATCATGTGGGCCAGGGATGTCATGCTAACTCCCACAACATGATGGTGATTGTCTGTTCTAGATCCTCTATGTTATGGTGAGACGGGGAGACAGGCAGACGTGCACACACATACACACACACACACACACACACACACACACACACACACACACACACATACACACACACACACACACACACATACACACACGCACACGCACGCACGCACGCACGCACGCACGCACGCACGCACGCACGCACACACACACACACACACACACACACACACACACACACACACACACACACACAGCACACGTCAGATAATAACTTATTTGATTGCTCGATGAGTAATGAATAAAAAGCATCTGTCTAAATGTCTCATGTTCATCATAGCCATGACCTTTTGCTAGTATGCAGTTACTGACATCTGTGATATTTGGACTGTCAGAGTTTCCTACAGTCCACATGACAGTATTCACGAGTTTATGTTGATGTGAACTCCCATTATACAATTTTGATTTCTTTGAAACGTTTTTAGCTTGTATGCTAGGCTTGTGCTTCTGCCTTAGCCAACTGCTTTAGTCAAGTTGGCTTAAGATGAACATATCTGTCTAGGTCGGAATTAGAAATTCCCCAGAGTAAAATACCTAAGTGTTATCATTAAGTGCTCGAGGAGATGAATGGAGGTCTGTCCATATTGAACAGCTGTGGGACTCCAGCTTCCCACTGAGCCTCTGTCTCCTGATATAACCCTGAGCACAGGTAGGTGTCTGGCTCTGTGCAGAGCCAAAATGGACGCCACACAGAGTCTTTGTCCTCTTTGTCACTCTCAACACAGGCCAAACTCTGCTACCTGACTCTGCAGAGAGGCAGAATGGACACCACACAGTGCCTGTGTCCTCAATGTCACTCTTAGAACAGGAAAACCCCTACTGCCCACTGCAACTGGGGCACAGCAAGGATACTGTTAGACATGCATGCACAGACGGGTAAGTATGAGCACATAGCGTAATTATATAACTTTTATCAGTGTATGTGTGTGTTTGCGTGCATGTGCGTGTGTTTGTCTAACCTGGAGTCTGGGGGTAATATGTACAGGGACCAGGTATCTCTCTGTCGACACCACTCTGGCTGTTTCCTGTCCAGCCAGCCTGACAGCCTGGCAAAATGACCCACGACCACCTCCTCCTCTGCTGCGTCGTCCTCTGTGTTGTCCTCCAGGGAGAGCTGTGTAGGGGCAAGGGCACCGCAAGGGGCCGAAGTACCCTTCCCATTACAGTCACTGTGTTCTGGGGCTCTCAGGCCTCCTAGCGAGGGGGGTCTGGAGCTGTGCATACTGGCTGAGCGATACAGGTAGGGCACCTAGAGTTTTACAAACATGGCTAACACAGTCATTCATAGATACTTGAAGGCATTTTAAAACACTGAAGAAAGCTGTTCTATCCAGTGACAACTACCTATATGATCTCAACAAAATTATAAACTGGGTGGTTCGAGTCCTGAATGCTGATTGGCTGATAGCCGTGGTATATCAGATAGTATACAATGGGTATGACAAAACATTTATTTGTACTGCTCTAATTACATTGGTAACCAGTTTATAATAGAAATAAGGCCCCTCTGGGGTTTGTGATATATGGCTATAGACCACACCTTCTAGGGCCTGTTTGCTTAATTAGAGCACACATAGAAGTGTTTATGGGGGCCGGTCTCTAGATCCCCTGGTGAGTGTGTTCACCTGTAGCAGTGTGTCGGGGGCCAGGTCTATGGACCCCCTGGTCTCCACCGACTCCATCCTCCTGTGTCTGGGCTGGGACATGGAGTTAATATGACACAGGGATGCATCGTCCCCCTCCGATGTCCCCCCTCCTCCCCCCTCCTCATCCTCCGAACTGGACCCTCCCTCGCCGGAGAGGAGCGACCGCCGTTCGCCAGACTGAAGCTTTGTTCGTTTGAGCGAGGGGGCACGGCCTAAGCTGTTCCAGCTCGATCGACGGCTGGTCCAGCCACTGGCAGAGCACCACGGGGCGTAAGGGGAGGTGCTACGGGCACTGGTCTAGAGAGAGAGCGCGATGGAGGGGGGAGAGGGGAGAGGAAGAGAGAATGTATGAACAACACAAAAGAAGTGAACAGATCCATTTTTTGGGGAACTTTTGTAACCTTTGGGGAACTTTAGAACATGGAAAACTTCTGTATATGGAACTTTAGATGTTGTTACTACAGGTTTTTGTCTTACTAATTATCAGATTATCCTCAATGCTCAGTGGTCATTACTATAGCTGGCAACAGTTATAACTGGCAACAGTAAGTGTAGCTATGGCATCAGTGGGTATGGCTACAGCATCAGTAAGGGTCCATAGAGTTACGGTGATGAAAGGTCATTTTAATCATAATTAATCATCATAGCTGTCATCTTGAACATCATCCAGACAAGTCAGACCATGGATGGGCAACTTTTATGGGGGTGGGGGCCCCAAAAATAAAATGAGTCGCACATCCATTGGTTAGACTGATAATCTTAGTTCTGTGGGCAAAGAGAGGGCACAGAGCTTAATACATTTTATTTTAATTTTACCTGGCAAGTCAGTTAAGAACAAAATATTATTTTCAATGACAGCCTAGGAACAGTGGGTTAACTGCCTGTTCAGGGGCAGAACAACAGATTTGCACCTTGTCAGCTCAGGGGTTTGAACTCACAACCTTCCGGTCCAACGCTCTAACCACTAGGCTACCCTGCCGCACATGGGTTCCAGCCGCTGGGAGGAGACAGTAGTTTGATAGTGGAATAGTGTACTACTATAGTATACTAACCGGAGACTTGTCGTAAGAGGCTAGGTCCATGGAGACATTGCTGCCGCGTCGGGATTCGTAGCCCAGGGCAGGGTCACCCACGGCGGGCAGCTTGGGAACGGGCATGGGGGTGGCAGCAGTATGGGTAATCAGAGGAGGGGTCAGACTGGTCTTCAGGTCAACATGACCGTTTATTGGGACTACTGGAGGGGAGATAAGAAGAGGGTGGGGGAAAGTGGGAGCAGAGAGGGAGAGAGTGAGGAAGGAGGGAGGGAAAAGAGGAAGGAGAATTGTTAAACGAGGATGGACAAAAGAAAGAGAGGTAGAGAAAGACGAGGTAGTAAAATGTAGGGGGAACATGGGAGGGAGAGAGAAGGGTGAAGGGGAGAGACAGTTATAAGGGTATCTCTAAAGTAAGAAGTTTAAATATGGATGTCTTACTGTTCTCGACCCCATCAATATTTAATCTCTAATCTGACGATTGTGTTCAACAGACAGATGAAGGCATGACATAGAGAGGACGCGGATCTTTCATCTCAGTTGGTGTGCGTCTTATCCCTCCCTCTCTCACGCTCTTCCTGTCTTTCACTCTCTCTCTCTTCCTCAGCATCTCTTCCCTCCCTCTTGTCTCTTTCTCAATTCATCCAATTCCTTCTTCCTCTCTCCTCAACTATCCAGTTACTTTGCTAAAACAACTCCTCTAACCGCGCCAGGAGCTCATTTGTCTTAGTGTTGGGGAATTGTTCTCCCCTGCAGTATGCTTCCATATGGTAATATGTGTCTGTGAAATTAGTCACTAAAACTGACGAAGATACAGAAGCAGGAATAGTTTTGGACTATTCAAATAGATCTGTAGCAGAATGACGCATTGTGGTTGGCTACTGCTTTATCAAATCAAATCAAATTGCATTGGTCGCATACACATGTTTAGCAGATGTTATTGGTGACATACACATACTTAGCAGATGTTATTGCGGGTGTAGTGTTCCTAGCTCCAACAGTGCAGTAGTATCTAGCAATTCACAACAATACACACAAATCTAAAAGTAAAATAATGGATTTAAGAAATATATACAGTTGAAGTCGGAAGTTTAAATACACTAAGGTTGAAGCCATTAAAACATCATGTTGTTGGGGTGCTTTGCTGCAGGAGGGACTGGTGCACTTCAAAAAATAAATGGCATCATGAGGGAGGAAAATGATGTGGATATATTGAATGAACGTCTCAAGACGTCAGTCAGGAAGTTAAAGATTGGTCGATAATGGGTCTTACAAACGGACAATGCATACTTCCAAGCATACTTCCAAAGTTGTGGCAAAATGGCTTAAGGACAACAAAGTCAAGGTATTGGAGTGGTATTAAAGGCAATGCTACCAAAAACTAATTGAGTGTATGTAAACTTCTGAACCACTGGGAATGTGATGAAAGACATAAAAGCTGAAATAAATCATTCTCTCTACTATTATTCTGACATTTCACAAACTTAAAATAAAGTGGTGATCCTAACTGACATAAAACAGGGTATTTTTACAAGGATTAAGTGTCAGGAATTGTGAAAACTGAGTTGAAATGTATTTGGCTAAGGTGTATGTAAACTTCCGACTTCAACTGTATATAGGGTAGCAGCCTCTAAGGTGCAGGGTTAAGTAACCGGGTGGAAGCCGGCTAGTGATAGCCATTTAACAGTCTGATGGCCTTGAGATAGAAGCTATTTTTCAGTCTCTCAGTCCCAGCTTTGATGCACCTGTACTGACCTCGCATTCTGAATGATAGCGGGGTGAACAGGCCGTGGTGTCGGGTGGTTGATGTCCTTGATGATCTTTTTTGGCTTTCCTGTGACATCACGTGCTGTATGTGTCCTGGAGGGCAGGTAGTTTACACTGGTGATGCGTTGGGCAGACCGCACCATTTACTGGTGAGCCATGTGGTTGCAAGGGGTGCAGTTGCCGTACCAGGCAGTGATACAGCCTGACAGGATGCTCTCAATTGTGCATCTGTAAAAGTTTGTGAGGGTTTTAGGGGCCAAGACAAATTTCTTCAGCCTCCTGGGGCTGTGGAACCTTCTTCACCACACTGTCTATGTGGGTGGACCATTTCAGATAGCCAGTGATGTTTTCACAGAGAAACTTGAAGCTTTCCACCTTCTCCACTGCGGTACCATCGATGTGGATAGGGGTGGTGCTCCAGCTGTTTCCTGAAGTCCACAATTAACACCTTTGTTTAGTTGATGTTGAGTAAGAGGTTGTTTTCTTGCACAACTCACCCAGAGCCCTCACCTCCACCCTGTAGGCTGTCTCGTCATTGTTGGTAATCAGGCCTACTACTGTTATGTCATTTGCAAACTTGATGATTGAGTTGGAGGCATGCGTGGTCACGCAGTCATGGGTGAACAGGGAATACAGGAGGGGGCTGAGCACACACCCTTGTGCCCTGTATTGAGGATCAGCGAAGTGGAGATGTTGTTTCCTACCTTCACCACCTGGGGGCGGCCCGTCAGGAAGTCCAGGACCCAGTTGCACAGGGCGGTGTTCAGACCTAAGGCCCAGAGCTTAATGATGAGCTTGGAGCGTACTATGGTGTTGAATGCTGAGCTATAGTCATGGGATAGGGCAGTGTGCAGCGTGATTGTGATTGCATTGTCTGGGGATCTACAGGGGCGGAAAGCAAATTGAAGTGGGTCTAGGGTGTCAGGAAAGGTAAAGGTGATATGATCCTTAGCTAGCCTCTCAAATCACTTCATGATGACAGAAGTGAGTGCTACGGGGGCGATAGTCATTTAGCTCAGTTACCTTTGCTTTCTTGGGTACAGGAACAATGGTGGACATCTTGGAGTGGAGACAGCAGACTGGAATAGGGAGAGATTGAATATGTCCGTAAACACTCCAGCCACCTGGTCTGTGCATGCTCTGGGAATGCTGCTAGAGATACCATCTGGGCTGGCAGCTTTGCAAGAGTTAACATGCTTACACGTCTTACTCACTTCGACCACGGAGAAGGAGAGCCCACATTCCTTGGTAGTAAGCCGTGTCGGTGGCATTGTGTTATCCTCAAAGCGGGCGAAGAAAGTGTTTAGCTTATCAAGAAGCAAGACGTCGGTGTCCTCGACGGGGCTGGTTTCCCATTGTAGTCAGTGATTATCTGTAGACCCTAACACATACGTCTCATGTCGTTGAAGTGCGACTCCACTTTCTCTCTGTACTGATGTTTTGCCTGTTTGATTGCCTTGCGGAGGGAATAACTAAACTGTTTGTATTCGGCCATATTCCCAGTCACCTTGCCATGGTTAAATGCGGTTGTTCGCGCTTTCAGTTTTGTGCAAATTCTGCCATCTATCCAAGGTTTCTGGTTTGTATCGGTTTTAATAGTCATAGTGGGTACAACCTCTTCTATACACTTCCTGATGAACTCAGTCACTGTATCCATGTATTCGTTGATGTTATTCTCAGAGGCTACCCGGAACATATCCTAATCTGCGTGATCAAAACAATCTTGGAGCATGGATTCCAATAGGTCAGACCAGTATTGAATAGACCTTAGCACAGGTACTTCTTGTTTGAGTTTCTGCCTATAGGAAGGGATGAGCAAAATGGAGTCGTGTTCAGATTTGCCGAAGATAGGGCGGGGGAGGGCCTTGAAAGCATTTCAAAAATTTGAATAGCAGTGGTCCATTGTTTTTCCAGAGCGAGTACTACAGTCAATGTGCTGGTAGAACTTCGGTAGCGTTTTCCTCACATTTGCTTTGTTAAAATTTGCATAAAGTCCAATCACACCATTAGTAGTTAATGATGAAACATACACCCCTGCCTTTCCTCTTCCTGGAGAGTTCTTTATTCCTGTCTGCGTGATGAACTGAGAACCCAGTTGACTCTATGGACGGGGACAGTATATCCCGAGAGAGCCATGAGTATGTTTCAATCCCTGATGTCGCTCTAGAAGAAGATCCTCGCCCTGAGCTCATCTACTTTAGTATCCAGAGACTGAACATTAGCGAGTAATATGCTCGGAAGCAGTGGATGGTGTGTACACCTCCTGAGTCAGACTACAAGTCCACTCCTGCGGTGTTTTGGAGCAGCCTCTGGAATAAGTTTAATTGCCCTGGGGGGGAACAAACAAAGGATCCAATTCAGGAAAGGTGTATTCCTGGTCGTAATACTGGTGAGTTACCGCCACTCTGATATCCAAAAGTTATTTCCGGCTGCATGTAATAACACAAAAAATGTCTGAGCTAATAATGTAAAAATAACACGCAAAAAAAACAAAATAGGAGCTAGAAGCTGAGAGCTAGAAGCAGAGCTGCCATATCTGTCAGCGCCACCTATGCGTGTGTGTGTGTCTGAATGTGTGTAAGACAAAAATGCTAGGCACCCAATATGTCCAACTTGTCAACGGAGAATAGAGCCCCACAGTGGAGGTGTCATCATGTCAATAAAACAGGGAAATGGTTCCAATAGTTTTTCCACCATTCATTTTTCACATAGAGGATTTTAGAAACCCCTAAAATAAGGGCTTACCCGGGAGGCCTGACAAGGGGACGTTTATCAATATATTCACCTCTATTTACTGTCACATTCGAAAATGCTAACTAGCATCAAAGTAGACTTCATGCAAGTCTACAAATCCCTGCAAGCTCCTGCACGTCATCTCTAGCTGACGCATTTGCTAACAGGTATTGTTTCAATTTAAAACTTGCACAAGACAGTTCACAGAATTATCCATTTAAAGAAATTTAGCCAATTTATTAATTTAAAAATGTAGCTAACAGATAGTTAATACAGAGATTCTTACCTTTGCCTCGAATCGGCAGTCTCATCCAGATCATCATGGCATTTGTATTTCTTTACAGTTTTTCGTAGTTCTCCACATTAGCACCTAATTAACATTTCATTTTGGGGGGGGTGAATACAGGCTAATATATTGATAAAAGTCACCTTATCGTAGAGAGATTTACACAGTTATTAAAACGTCATATCAGGGTAAGCCTAAATGTTCCTAAAATCCTCTATGGGAAATATTAATGGTGAAAAATGATAGGGATCATTTCCTTGTTTGACCGCTAGGTTTTATGGGTATTATGACTCATACTGTGGTACTCTATAGCAGTGGTTCCCCAACTTTTTATAGTCCCGTACCCCTTCAAACATTCAACATCCAGCTGCATACCCCCTCTAGCACCAGAGTCAGCGCACTCTCAAATGTTTTTTTTTTGTCTACCTGCCACACACACACACTATACGATACATTTATTAAACATAAGAAAGAGTGTGAGTTTTTGTCACAACCCGACTCGTTGGAAGTGACAAAGAGCTCTTATAGGACCAGGGCACAAATAATAATATAATAATAATCAATAATTTCGCTCTTTTCTTAACCATCTTACATATTAAACCTTATTTGTTCATCGGAAATTGTGAATAACTCACTATAGTTTAATTAGAAGTTTGTGCTTGAAAGGATGCTCATAACTCTGCAATGTTGGGTTGTATTGGAGAGAGTCTCAGTCTTAAATCATGTTCCACACACAGTCTGTGCCTGTATTTCATCTTCATCCTAGTGAGGGCTGAGAATCCACTCTCACATAGGTACGTGGTTGCAAAGGGCATCAGTGTCTTAGCAGCGCGATTTGCCAAGGCAGGATACTCTGAACACAGCCCTATCCAGAAATCTGGCAGTGGCTTCTGATTAAATTCAATTTTCACAGAACCGCTTGTTGCAATTTCGATGTGGTTCTCTTGTTCAGATATCGGTAAGTGGACTGGAGGCAGGGAATGAAAGGTATAATGAATCCAGCTGTTTGTGTCATCCGTTTCGGGAAAATAGCTGCGTAGTTGCGCATCCAACTCACTCAGATGCTTTGCTATATCACACTTGACATTGTCTGTAAGCTTGAGTTCATTTGCACACAAAAAATCATGGAATGATGGAAAGACCTGTATGTTGTCCTTGTTAATGTAGACAGAGAAGAGCACCAACTTCTTAATTATAGCCTCAATTTTGTCCCGCACATTGAATATAGTTGCGGAGAGTCCCTGTAATCCTAGATTCAAATCATTCAGGCGCGAAAAAACATCACCCAGACAGGTCAGTCATGTGAGAAACTCGTCATCACGCAAGCAGTCAAACAAGTGAAAATGATGGTCAGTAAAGAAAACTTTAAGCTCGTCTCTCAATTTATAAAAACGTGTCAATACTTTGCCCCTTGATAACCAGCACACTTTTGTATGTTGTAAAAGTGTGGTCACTGCCCATATCATTGCATAGTGCAGAAAATACATGAGAGTTCAGGGGCTTTGCTTTAACAAAGTTAACCATTTTCACTGTAGTGTCCAAAATGTCTTTCAAGATGTCAGGCATTCCCTTGTCAGCAAGAGCCTCTCGGTGGATGCTGTAGTGTTCCCAAGTGGAGCAACTGCTTGTCATGGCTTTTGTGCCATCAGTACAGATACCAACACATCTTGATCACCAAAGTCTATTTGATGTCACAAAGCTTTAAAAATATCCTCTCCTGTTGTCCTGGTTTCCAGTGGTTAGCAGAAAAGGATGTCTTCCTTAATTAACCCCCCATAAACATAATGGACATATACCAGGAGATGTGCCAGGCCCGCCACGTCTGTTGACTCATCCAGCTGTAACGCATAGAATTCACTGGCTTGTATGCGAAGCAGTAATTGTTTCAAAACATCTCCTGCCATGTCACTTGTGCGTCATGAAACAGTGTTGTTTAATGAAGGAATTGTCTGTATAGTTTTTTGGGCCTTTTCCCCCAGCACTGTCCCAGCTACATCCGTGGCAGCAGGAATAATTAAGTCCCCCACAATAGTATGGGGCTTGCCTGTCCTAGCCACTCGGTAGCTCACCATATAAGATGCTTCTAGACCCTTCTTATTCATGGTATCTGTTGCTCTTATACATGTCTTACTACTCGAAAGTCGTCCTTATTCTCGCACCAAAAACTCCCGTGGCCTATTTTTCAAATTGGCATGTTTTGTTTCTAAATGTCTGCGCAAGAGTGAAGGTTTCATTGAGTTGTGAGATAGTACTTTTGCACATATAACACACTGTGGCTGAGGAAAGGCACTACTCCCAATATAAGTGAGCCCCAAATCAATGTAGTTCTCATCATATTTGCGCCTCTTCGATGGTCCAACGTCCCTGTCTGTTGTTCGGTGCTTTCCCAGGTAAGGGGGCAGTAGCTCTTCGGCTGCATCAGGTTCACAACTGTCAGTGTCCATGCTAGCTGGGCTAACCACACATGTAGAATTACTATTGCTAGCATTGGATGTGCTCGTGGAAGCAGAACAGCTTGTGTTGTCGACAGGTGCAGGTGTAGTACTGCTGGTAGTAACAGTACTACCAATAGAGCTGGTACGTGTTTATATGGACACGTGCCTTACTAAAGGACTGTTTGAAAATGTGAATAATCTTTCTTTAAATACCCCAGTTTGGGAATACCTACTCTTTATGGACACGTTTACACAGCTATGGCAACGATTTTAATTAGATTTTTTTTTAAAATAAAAGTCCAATTACGTCTACATATATAGTAAACTGAATGGAATGTGTAGGGATATTTTTGCAGGGTCTTATTTAATTACATCCTAATTAGTATAGCATATTTCCGTGCCTCAACCTGTAAATAAATATTTTGTGTGTCCTCTGGAAACACAAAGTAATTACAGTAAATGTAATACACAATTAATAATGCTGACATGTGTAGAAGTGAAATTAAACGTACCCGTGTGTGTGTGTGTGTGTGTGTGTGTGTGTGTGTGTGTGTGTGTGTGTGTGTGTGTGTGTGTGTGTGTGTGTGTGTGTGTGTGTGTGTGTGTGTGTGTGTGTGTGTGTGTGTGTGTGTGTGTGTGTGTGTGTGTGTGTGTGTGTGTGTGTGTGTGTGTGTGTGTGTGTGTGTGTGTGTGTGTATCAGGGTTTCCATTAGGAGAATGTGTCGACGGATAACTGGACCAGAAATATTTTAATTTACTGGCCGTTTGAGACATTTTACGGACCCATATGCATTGGGTGCCTAACCTATTACACAGTGCTCAGAATGACAGAAATTACAGTTATTCATCTTAACAGAACATGCAATACCTGTAATGAAGCAGCCAATAAAACATCATTTTCAAACATTTCCCAAAATGCAACTTGTGGGAAAACATAATTCTAAACAGCCCACTTGATGCGAGCGGTTCCAATAAGTAGCCTATTATAAAATGTTGGTGTTGAGCTACACTACATGACCAAAAGAATGTGGACAGCTGTTCGTCGAACATCTCATTCCAAAATCATTGGCATTAACATGGAGAGGCATTAGCGGGGTCGGGCACTAATGTTGGGCGATTAGGCCTGGCTCGTAGTCGGCATTCCAATTTATTTCAAAGATAGTCAATGGGGTTAAGGTCAGGGATCTGTGCGGGCCAGTAGAGTTGTTCCACATTGATCTTGACAAACCATTTCTGCATGGACCTCGCTTTGTGCACAGGGGGCATTGTCATGCTGAAACAAGAAAGAGTCATTCCAAAACTGTTGCCACAAAGTTGGAAGCACAGGATCATCTAGAATGTAATTTCATGCTGTAGCGTTAAGATTTCCCTTCACTGAAACTAAGGGGCCTAGCCGAACCATGAAATACAGCCCCAGACCAGTATTCCTTGTACACCAAACTTTACAATTGGCACTATGCATTTCAGTAGGTAGCATTCTCCTGGCATCCACCAAACCCAGATACAGTTAAAGGCATGTGTGTGTGTCCGACTCTCCTACCTTGGCCTGCTGTAACTATGTACAGATGAAGTCAGAAGTTTACATACACCTTAACCAAATAAATTTAAGCTCAGTTTTTACACAATTCCTGACATTTAATCCTAGTAAAAATGCCCTGTCTTAAGTCAGTTAGGATCACCAGTTAGGATGATTTATTCCATATTTTATTTCTTTCATCTCATTCCCAGTAGGTCAGAAGTTTACATACACTCAATTAGTATTTGGTAGCATTGCCTTTAACTTGTTTAACTTGGGTCAAACGTTTCGGGTAGCCTTCCACACACTTCCCACAATAAGTTGGGTGAATTTTGTCCCATTCCTCCTGACAGAGCTGGTGTAACTGAGTCAGGTTTGTAGGCCTCCTTGCTCGCATACGCTTTTTCAGTTCTGCCAACAAATGTTCTATATGATTGAGGTCAGGGCTTGTTGATGGCACTCCAATACCTTGACTTCGTTGTCCTTAGGTCATTTTGCCACAACTTTGGAAGTATGCTTGGGGTCATTTGGAAGACCCATTTGTGACTAAGCTTTAACTTCTTGACTGATGTATTGAGATGTTGCTTCAATATATCCACATAATTTTCCATCCTCATGATGACATCTATTTTGTGAAGTGCACCAGTCCCTCCTGCAGCAAAGCACCCCCACAACATGATGCTGCCACCCCCGTGCTTCACGGTTGGGATGGTGTTCTTTGACTTGGACGCCTCCCCCTTTTTCCTCCAAACATAACGATGGTCATTATGTCCAAACAGTTATATTTTTGTTTCATTAGACCAGAGGACAATTCTCCAAAAAGTACGACCTTTGTCCCCATGTGCAGTTGAAAACCTCAGTCTGGATTTTTTTATGGCGGTTTGGAGCAGTGGCTTCTTCCTTGCTGAGCGGCCTATGTCGATATAGGACTCATTTTACTTTGGATATAGATACTTTTGTACCTGTTTTCTCCAGCATCCATCTTCACAAGGTCCTTTGCTGTTGTTCTGGGATTGATTTGCACTTTTCGCACCAAAGTACGTTCATCTCTAGGAGACAGAACACGTCTCCTTCCTGAGCGGTATGATGGCTGCGTGGTCCCATGGTTTTTGTACTTACAAACTGTTGTTGGTACAGATGAACATGGTACCTTCAGGCATTTGGAAATTGCTCCCAAGGATGAACCAGACTTGTGGAGGTCTACCATTTTTTCTGAGGTCTTGGCTGATTTCTTTTGATTTTCCCATAATGTCAAGCAAGGAGGCACTGAGTTTGATGGTAAGGCCTTGAAATATATCCACAGGTACACCTCCAATTGAATCAAATTATGTCAATTAGCCTATCAGAAGCTTCAAAAGCCATGACATCATTTTCTGGAATTTTCCAAGCTGTTTAAAGGCACAGTCAACTTAGTGTATGTAAACTTCTGACCCACTGGAATTGTTATACAGTAAGTGAAATAATCTGTCTGTAAACAATTGTTGGAAAATTTACTTGTGTCATGCACAAAGTAGATGTCCTAACCGACTTACCAAAACTATAGTTTTCCAGAAATTTGTGGAGTGGATGAAAATCGAGTTTTAATTACTCCAACCTAAATGTATGTAAAGTTCCGACTTCAACTGTACATGAAGACTAACAAAAATACTCACGTACCACTTTTATTACACTAAATTATGCAAATTAACCCGCAGACCGATAAGCATGACGATCAATTGTATTAACATTGACTGGTATTTCCTTCAATGAATAAAAAACATTCTTTTGCAATGGGATTGTTTTTTCTCCCAGTCAATTTGGTCGCCAACGATTATACTTATCTGCTTTTAAATTTTTTTATTTATTTTTACCAAAAGCTGGCAATTACCGGATAACGGAAAATCTGGTATGCATGTGTGTGAGTGTGTGTCTCACCCGGGGAGCCAGACACATCCTTTCTACTGCCGTTCACGTCCTCCATACTCCTCGAGGATAAATCTGTCTCCGACACTGACTTGGATTCTTCTCCCTACACACACACACACATGCACACACACACACACATGCGCAAACACACACACATGAACACACGCGCAAACACACACACACAAGCATATGCACGCACACACACACACACACACACACACACACACACACACACACACACACACACACACACACACACACACACACACACACACACACACACACACACACACACACACACACACACACACACACACACACACACACACACACACACACGCACACGCACACGCACACACACGCACACGCACACGCACACACACACACACACACACACACCCAAACACACACACACACACACAAATAGAAGTCAGAATATGGTTATTTTGTCAAAAAGCATTAAAACAGTCGGGAAGTGGAGGGTGATATCCTATAGGGAAGTCAGGCGGAGAAGGATGAAGCTGCCACTAGACACTGATCTAACATCAGTTTTGCCTTCATCCCCCTAATGTGTATCTTAGTATTTGGGAAGGGTGAGCTGATCCTAGATCAGTGTCTAAGGGCAACTTCTCTCCTTAGCCAGGCAGGCTGGTGAGGGTGTGGTCTCCCTGCCCTCAGAGTTCACAGGTCAATATGTCAATAGGTCAGAGAAGGAGGGAGAAACATCCATGGAGGGCGGCTCTGTCAAACCACTGTGTTAGCTAACATGCAGGGGTAGTAGTTAACATGTCTTAGACCACACTGAAATACACACACGCACACATATACGCTCTCACACACACACACACACACACACACACACACACACACACACACACACACACACACACACACACACACACACACACACACACACACACACACACACACACACACACACACACACACACACACACACACACACACACACACACACACACACACACACACAAGCATCTCAAATAAAAATGTAATAACATTTTATTTGTGACATGCTTGGTAAACAACAGGTGTAGACTAACAGTGAAATGCTTACTTATATGGCCCTTCCCAACAATGCAGAGAGAAAATATAGAACAATAATAGAAAGATAATAACACAAGGAATGAGTAACTTGGATATATACTGTACACAGGGTACCAGTACTGAGTCGATATGCAGGAGTACGAGGTCATTGAGGTATATACTGTACACAGGGTACCAGTACTGAGTCGATATGCAGGAGTACGAGGTCATTGAGATATATATGTACATATGGGTAAAGTGACTAGGCAACAGGATAGATAATAGCAGCAGTGTATGTGATGAGTCAAAAAAGTTCATGCAAAAAGGGTCAATACAGATAGTGCAGGTAGCTATTGGTTAACTATTTAAATAACTATTTAGCAGGTTTATGGCTTGAGGGAGGAAGATGTTCAGGGTCATACTGGTTCCAGACTTGGTGCATTGGTACCACTTGCCGTGTGGTAGCAGCGAGAGCAGTCTATGACTGGATGGAGTCTTTGGCAAATTTTTGGACCTTCCTCTGACACCGTCTAGTATAGAGGTCCTGAATGGTAGGGACCTCAGCTCCAGTGATGTACTGGGCTGTACGCAATACCCACTGTAGTGCTTTGCCATTGGATGCAAAGCAGTGATGCAGCCAATCAAGATGCTCTCAATGGTGCAGCTGTATACCTTTTTGAGGATCTGAGGGCCTATGACAAATCTGTTTAGCTTCCTGAGGGGGAAGAGGCTCTTTAATTGCCTTCTTCACGACTGTGTTGGTGTGTGTGGACCATGATAGATCCTTGGTGGTGTGGACACCAGGACCTTGAAGCTGTCGACCGGCTCCACTACAGCCCCATCGGTGTGGATGGGGGAGTGCCTTGGCCCTCCGTTTCCTGACGTCCACTATCAGCTCTTTTGTCTCGCTGACGTTGAGGGAGAGGTTGTTGTCCTAGCACCACACTGCCAGGTCTCTGACCTTCTCCCTATAGACTGTCTCATCATTGTTGGTGATCAGGCCTACCACCGGTGTGTTGTCAGCTAACTTAATGATGGTGTTGGAGTCATGCGTGGCCACGCAGTCGTTGGTGAACAGGGGCGTACAGGAGGGGACTAAGCATGCACACTTGAGGGGCCCCCGTGTTGAGGGACAGCGTGGCAGATGTGTTGTTGCCTACCCTCACCCCCTGGGGGCAGTCCAGGATCCAGTTGCAAACGGAGTGATGAGCTTGGAGGGCTCTATGATGTTGAACACTGAGCTTTAGTCAATGAACAACACTCTCATGTTGGTGTTCCTCGTACCTAGGTCTAAGCATATACACCGACACACACACACTCAGACAACATCACAAGGATCGCCCCTTGGATCAAATTGTATTTTTGCAAATTGCATCTCCAAATTGTATATCTCACAACTCATATCTGGTATCTAGGGCACCAGCAGCATTACAGATGATGCCATAATATTAGTGATATTATAGTGACATATTGTCTGTTTCAGACTGTTTCCCCTGATAGAATAAAAAGAAGTGGAGTGGTACAGAGACTGTACACGGAGAGGGTGATCGCTCTGTGAAGATAAACAGTGCTATTTATACCAGTCAAGGATGGGTATGTCTGGTTCTCCCCATGCCCATCTAGGCCCCGTAAACACATGCATTCCACAGAGCTTCAGTGTGGTCTGATACACACACACACAGGCGCGCACACACACACACAGGCGCGCACACACACACACAGGCAGGCGCACGCATACAGGCAGGCGCGCACATATACACACACACACACACACACACACACACACACACACACACACACACACACACACACACACACACACACACACACACACACACACACACACACACACACACACACACACACACACACACACACACACACACACACCCTCTTCAGTGTGGTCTAATACAAAATACATATCATCCACCCAGTGAGAGTTTGTCAGAGCGGCAGAACTGTTTGTTCCCTGTTTTGTTCCATCTTCGTCCTTTGTCTTTCTCTCTCTCTCTATTGCACGGTCCAGACGGGCAATATTCTATACATGTTATGCATTTTGTTGTCTTTCTCTCTCTCTCTATTGCACGGTCCAGACGGGCAATATTCTATAAATGTTATGCATTTTGTTGTCTTTCTCTCTCTCTCTATTGCACGGTCCAGACGGGCAATATTCTATACATGTTATGCATTTTGTTGTCTTTCTCTCTCTCTCTATTGCACGGTCCAGATGGGCAATATTCTATAAATGTTATGCATTTTGTTGTCTTTCTCTCTCTCTCTATTGCACGGTCCCGACTGGCAATATTCTATAAATGTTATGCATTTTGTTGTCTTTCTCTCTCTCTCTATTGCACGGTCCCGACTGGCAATATTCTATACATGTTATGCATTTTGTTGTCTTTCTCTCTCTCTCTATTGCACGGTCCCGACTGGCAATATTCTATACATGTTATGCATTTTGTTGTCTTTCTCTCTCTCTCTATTGCACGGTCCCGACTGGCAATATTTACATGTTATGCATTTTGTTGTCTTTTTCTCTCTCTCTATTGCACGGTCCCGACTGGCAATATTCTATACATGTTATGCATTTTGTTGTCTTTTTCTCTCTCTCTATTGCACGGTCCCGACTGGCAATATTCTATACATGTTATGCATTTTGTTGTCTTTCTCTCTCTCTCTATTGCACGGTCACGACTGGCAATATTCTATAAATGTTATGCATTTTGTTGTCTTTCTCTCTCTCTCTATTGCACGGTCCCGACTGGCAATATTCTATACATGTTATGCATTTTGTTGTCTTTCTCTCTCTCTCTATTGCACGGTCACGACTGGCAATATTCCATAAATGTTATGCATTTTGTTGTCTTTCTCTCTCTCTCTATTGCACGGTCCAGACTGGCAATATTCTATAAATGTTATGCATTTTGTTGTCTTTCTCTCTCTCTCTATTGCACGGTCACGACTGGCAATATTCCATAAATGTTATGCATTTTGTTGTCTTTCTCTCTCTCTCTATTGCACGGTCCAGACTGGCAATATTCCATAAATGTTATGCATTTTGTTGTCTTTCTCTCTCTCTCTATTGCACGGTCCCGACCGACAATATTCTATAAATGTTATGCATTTTGTTGTCTTTCTCTCTCTCTCTATTGCACGGTCCAGACTGGCAATATTCTATAAATGTTATGCATTTTGTTGTCTTTCTCTCTCTCTCTATTGCACGGTCCCGACTGGCAATATTCTATACATGTTATGCATTTTGTTGTCTTTCTCTCTCTCTCTCTATTGCACGGTCCCGACTGGCAATATTCTATACATGTTATGCATTTTGTTGTCTTTCTCTCTCTCTCTATTGCACGGTCCCGACTGGCAATATTCTATAAATGTTATGCATTTTGTTGTCTTTCTCTCTCTCTCTATTGCACGGTCCCGACTGGCAATATTCTATAAATGTTATGCATTTTGTTGTCTTTCTCTCTCTCTCTATTGCACGGTCACGACTGGCAATATTCTATAAATGTTATGCATTTGGTTGTCTTTCTCTCTCTCTCTATTGCACGGTCACGACTGGCAATATTCCATAAATGTTATGCATTTTGTTGTCTTTCTCTCTCTCTCTATTGCACGGTCCAGACTGGCAATATTCCATAAATGTTATGCATTTTGTTGTCTTTCTCTCTCTCTCTATTGCACGGTCCAGACTGGCAATATTCTATAAATGTTATGCATTTTGTTGTCTTTCTCTCTCTCTCTATTGCACGGTCCAGACTGGCAATATTCTATAAATGTTATGCATTTTGTTGTCTTTCTCTCTCTCTCTATTGCACGGTCCAGACTGGCAATATTCTATAAATGTTATGCATTTGGTTGTCTTTCTCTCTCTCTCTATTGCACGGTCCAGACTGGCAATATTCTATAAATGTTATGCATTTGGTTGTCTTTCTCTCTCTCTCTATTGCACGGTCACGACTGGCAATATTCCATAAATGTTATGCATTTTGTTGTCTTTCTCTCTCTCTCTATTGCACGGTCCAGACTGGCAATATTCCATAAATGTTATGCATTTTGTTGTCTTTCTCTCTCTCTCTATTGCACGGTCCAGACTGGCAATATTCTATACATGTTATGCATTTTGTTGTCTTTCTCTCTCTCTCTATTGCACCGTCCAGACTGGCAATATTCTATAAATGTTATGCATTTTGTTGTCTTTCTCTCTCTCTCTATTGCACGGTCCAGACTGGCAATATTCTATAAATGTTATGCATTTTGTTGTCTTTCTCTCTCTCTCTATTGCACGGTCCAGACTGGCAATATTCTATAAATGTTATGCATTTTGTTGTCTTTCTCTCTCTCTCTCTATTGCACGGTCCAGATGGGCAATATTCTATAAATGTTATGCATTTTGTTGTCTTTCTCTCTCTCTCTATTGCACGGTCCAGACTGGCAATATTCTATAAATGTTATGCATCTCTATTGCACGGTCACGACTGGCAATATTCCATAAATGTTATGCATTTTGTTGTCTCTCTCTCTCTATTGCACGGTCCAGACTGGCAATATTCCATAAATGTTATGCATTTTGTTGTCTTTCTCTCTCTCTCTATTGCACGGTCCAGACTGGCAATATTCTATACATGTTATGCATTTTGTTGTCTTTCTCTCTCTCTCTATTGCACGGTCCAGACTGGCAATATTCTATAAATGTTATGCATTTTGTTGTCTTTCTCTCTCTCTCTATTGCACGGTCCCGACTGGCAATATTCTATAAATGTTATGCATTTTGTTGTCTTTCTCTCTCTCTCTATTGCACGGTCCCGACTGGCAATATTCTATAAATGTTATGCATTTTGTTGTCTTTCTCTCTCTCTCTATTGCACGGTCCCGACTGGCAATATTCTATAAATGTTATGCATTTTGTTGTCTTTCTCTCTCTCTCTATTGCACGGTCCAGACTGGCAATATTCTATACATGTTATGCATTTTGTTGTCTTTCTCTCTCTCTCTCTATTGCACGGTCCCGACTGGCAATATTCTATAAATGTTATGCATTTTGTTGTCTTTCTCTCTCTCTATTGCATGGTCCCGACTGGCAATATTCTATAAATGTTATGCATTTTGTTGTCTTTCTCTCTCTCTCTATTGCACGGTCCCGACTGGCAATATTCTATAAATGTTATGCATTTTGTTGTCTTTCTCTCTCTCTCTATTGCACGGTCCAGACTGGCAATATTCTATACATGTTATGCATTTTGTTGTCTTTCTCTCTCTCTCTCTATTGCACGGTCCCGACTGGCAATATTCTATAAATGTTATGCATTTTGTTGTCTTTCTCTCTCTCTCTCTATTGCACGGTCCAGACTGGCAATATTCTATAAATGTTATGCATTTTGTTGTCTTTTCTCTCTCTCTATTGCACGGTCCAGACTGGCAATATTCTATACATGTTATGCATTTTGTTGTCTTTCTCTCTCTCTCTCTATTGCACGGTCCCGACTGGCAATATTCTATAAATGTTATGCATTTTGTTGTCTTTCTCTCTCTCTCTCTATTGCACGGTCCAGACTGGCAATATTCTATAAATGTTATGCATTTTGTTGTCTTTCTCTCTCTCTCTATTGCACGGTCCAGACTGGCAATATTCTATACATGTTATGCATTTTGTTGTCTTTCTCTCTCTCTCTATTGCACGGTCCAGACTGGCAATATTCTATAAATGTTATGCATTTTGTTGTCTTTCTCTCTCTCTCTATTGCACGGTCCCGACTGGCAATATTCTATAAATGTTATGCATTTTGTTGTCTTTCTCTCTCTCTCTATTGCACGGTCCCGACCGACAATATTCTATACATGTTATGCATTTTGTTGTCTTTTCTCTCTCTCTCTATTGCACGGTCCCGACTGGCAATATTCTATAAATGTTATGCATTTTGTTGTCTTTTCTCTCTCTCTATTGTCCCGACTGGCAATATTCTATACATGTTATGCATTTTGTTGTCTTTGTCTTGCACGGTCCAGACTGGCAATATTCTATAAATGTTATGCATTTGGTTGTCTTTCTCTCTCTCTATTGCACGGTCCAGACTGGCAATATTCTATAAATGTTATGCATTTGGTTGTCTTTCTCTCTCTCTCTATTGGTTGTCTTTCTATTCTCTCTCCCTTTTTATGTCTCTCTCCATCTCTATATCTCTATGACCAGTATCCAGTCGAATGCAGATACATTCATTACAGTGGTTATTAAGATATGCACGGTGAGTGAATAAACTGAGAATGGAAGTGCCTAAAGAACCCAAATCTCCATTTTGCTAATCAAAGCTAACAAATCACTTTCTTTGTGTGTGTGTGTGTGTGTGTGTGTGCGTGCGTGCGTGCGTGCGTGTGTGCGTGTGTGTGTGTGTGTGTGTGTGTGTGTGTGTGTGTGTGTGTGTGTGTGTGTGTGTGTGTGTGTGTGTGTGTGTGTGTGTGTGTGTGTGTGTGTGTGTGTGTGTGTGTGTGTGTGTGTGTGTGTGTGTGTGTGTGTGTGTGTGTGTGTGCGTGTGTGTATGCGTGTGTTTATGAGGGTGTGTATGCGTGTGTGTATGTGTGTCTGTATGCGTGTGTGTGTATGCATGTGTGTGTGCGTGCATCTGTGTGTATGTGTGTGTGTATGCTTGCATCTGTGCATGTGCATGTGTGTGCGTGCGGATGCACGTGTGTGAGTGTGTCAACCTTGCATGTGGTGTGTGTGTGTGCGCGTGTGTGTACCTGTCAGACCTGATTTCCAGACCGTCTTGGAGAGAGAGTCGGTAATAAACTAGCCAGCCAATCAGCCTTAGGCCTACACTTGCGGATGCGATGGCCGCAAAACTAATCATTTCTCTACTTGTGATTTCCATACTCATCTGCCTGGGGATTTTCCAGCTAAACCCCTAAACCTCTGACTCAGAGAGAGGATAGGACTTATAATAACAGGGTGAAAACAGTGCTGACCATTCAGACAAAGGATAGATAGAGGATCTAGCTGCACTGTCTCCCATTGGTTTTAAATGAGCGGGTCAATGCTTGTTGTTTAACTGTTCATTCCTCTGAGGAAGGCCTTCAGCAGGATCTGAGTAACAGGTGAATACGAGAATAGGTTATGTACAGTAGAAACCAATGGGAGCATTGCATCATCTACTAATAACACACTATAAAGTAACCACAGAATGAATCCACGGCACACACAGCTCAAAACCACAACAGGGAAACAGTGAACGACGTCTCAAATACAACAAGCATAGCAGCTCAGAAGTTCACACAGATTCTATCTATTGGTCTTAACCGACTTGCCCAGTTAAATAACGGTTCAATTTAAAAAACTGCCTCAGTGAACAACATACATCAAACAGCTGTGATTGGACAAGCTCAGCAGAGCCTCAGCACAGGGCATTGTGGATATCCAGACTCCACACTTCCCATCCCCATTTGCAATTGAGTAGACCAGAGAGGAAGGGAAAGGTGGAGAGGGGTAGGGGGAAAGGCTACTTGGTGGTTTGGGCTGGTAGTAAACTTCTTTCAAGTAATGGTGGGCACACAAAGCATTGTGGGTACCCAGTCACCCCCCACCCCTCATCCTTGATGGAGTGAGGGATGGGGAGGAAGGGCAGGTATAGCTTCTTTTCTCTTGCGTGACGGAGTTAGGCACGCAGTGCCTGGGTGTGTGTGGTACTCTGCATATTTGTGTATGAGATAATCATTGTGTGTGTGGTACTCACGGCGGGCCCAGCACTAGGCCAGGGGCCCATCTGAGTCTCCTGGACCCCTGAGACCACTGTAGAGAGAGGGACAGCCCAGTAGGGCCTGTATGGAAGGGACCCTAGACAGGGCTGAATATGTGGGTGTAGCCAGGACCACAGCCGGGGCCTTGCTCGGTACCATGTCCGTGACCAAGGGACCAACCTGACTCCCATATCTCCTTTCTGGGGCAGAGGAACGAGGTTGAACCGTAAGGTGACTGTCTGACACATAGTGTTTAACCGTTAGGTGACCATTTGAGATGCAGTGTAAGGTTCAACCCTAAGCTGCCTGTCCGTAAGCTAACAAGCCAATTTACCTGGGGCAGAGTGAGAGTTGAGCCTCATTTCAGATGACTGGTCACTAATGGGTCTCAGGCCTTATTGTTTAAGAGCTGGTTGCTGCCTCTGTATCGTTCTGAGTTGGCAGTGAGTCTGTGAGGGTTTGCAGCCCAGGCCCAAGTGTTAAATATGACCGTTTGAATCAGATTAAGCTCTGCTCTGCTATTGATCTGCCTCCCACAGGAGTAGCCGTATTTATTGGCTAATAGTCATTCTGCTGCCCACAGCCTTTAAAACCACCAGCTGGACACATTGAAACTCTGGACTTTTGCGGATGAGCACAAGTCCGGAACAGAATGCACTGATCGACAAATGAATGGATGAACGAATAAATGCATGAATAATAGATGTATTGAAGTGACGGAGCTAAGTTGTGGCCCTTTGGTTGATTTGATCATCCATCTTGATTATTTGAACAACAATTTAACATACTGTAGGCAACTAGGGATAGCAGTGCTCTTCCACTCCTTATCAATAGCTGTGCCAAGGGAGGCATTTTATTTGAAAACAACAAAGTCAGAAGAAGGAACAAGGAGCGGGAACAGTATCCCATGGGGAGTAGTTCAGCAGCGCAGAAATAGAAGACGGGTATGAAATGGCTTGTTTACAAATGGGCAGGCCAATTTAGGCAGACGCCAGGGAGAGCGCGGAAGGGAGGGAGGGAGGGAGGGAGGGAGGGAGGGAGGGAGGGGAGGGAGGGAGGGAGGGAGGGAGGGAGGGAGGGAGGGAGGGAGGGAGGGAGGGAGGGAGGGAGGGAGGGAGGGAGGGAGGGAGGGAGGGATGGGCTAGAGCAGGCCTGCTGATAATAGGACCTGATAGAAAATAATAGACAGGTTCTCAAAAGAGAATCTCAATTAAGCCACTCTAAAGGTGTGAATGGAGAAATGTGTGAGTGCGCTTTTGGAGGGGGAAGTGTGTATGTGGGAGTGTTGATGGAACTTCACTTGACAAGGCCTCCAGTCGTCTCCAGTCGTCTCTCCTGCTTCTCCTGGCCACAGGTGCAGATGTGACAACCAGGTTTCGATTGGCTGCCTGCACGACTGAAGACTGTGTTAGCCCAGTGCATAAGGCCTAAGCTTTAGCTCTGGGTGCTAACACAAAGTCGTCATGTTTTCGAACTGCCTCCAATACACACAAACAGATACAACTACAGGAAGTACACAGGACAGGGAGGCACGTCCACAAAGTGACAGATTGGCTACAGGGTCAACTACTACAGACCAAACAGAGCAGACTCTCCTCAAACTCCCACTCCCAGGGTTAGCTATATCCTCTTTGTTAGCCTCCGTAAAATATTTTCCCGTTGGTTCTAACTGACTGAACTGAAGCTTCTCCTCAGTCTTAACCCACATCCTCTCTCCTCTAGCTAGATTAAAACAGAGAGGCTTAACCCGGAGCGCTCTTTAGGGACGTTTCTACTGTAGCGCAGTAGCTTTAGCCTGGCGACTCTTGGCAGGTTTCTAGCGGGCTTGTTTGTTTGCACCCAGAGGCTAAAGAAAGGAACCAGTGGACCTGAGGAGAGAGAGATGTCTGAGAGGACTCTGCTTTCCAACAGAAAAACAACCAACTACCAAACAACTGCCTGATACTACAGTTAAGACGGTGAACACACACACACCGACTAAACACACACACACACTGAACACACACACTGTCAACCTGGTTAGTCTCAACAGCCGTGGCATCGTGCAGAGGGGTGGTGGAGGGTAGAGAGACAGGGGGAGCCTGAGTGGGAGAGAGAGAGGGAGGGTGAGAGAGAGGGAGGAGGTGGGAGCACATTGCAGTACAGTACATACCCCTGACCCTATAGGCAGTTGAATAACGCTCAACTGGACATGCAAGTTATCTGTCGTAGGCACTTCCTAAAGTGGAAGTGTGTGATGTTTTACCGCAGGAAGAGAGGGAAGCAGAGAGGGGATAGAGAGACAGAGAGAGAGAGAGAGAGAGAGAGAGAGAGAGAGAGAGAGAGAGAGAGAGAGAGAGAGAGAGAGAGAGAGAGAGAGAGAGAGAGAGAGAGACCGAGAGAGTGAGAGAGAGAGAGAGAGAGAGAGAGAGAGAGAGAGAGAGAGAGAGAGAGAGAGAGAGAGAGAGAGAGAGAGAGAGAGAGAGAGAGAGAGAGAGAGAGAGAGAGAGAGAGAGAGAGAGAGAGAGAGAGAGAGAGAGAGAGAGAGAGAGAGAGAGAGAGAGAGAGAGAGAGAGAGAGAGAGAGAGGAAAGGGTGAGAGAGAGGGACATAGAAAGAGAGAGAGAGAGAGAGAGAGAGAGAGAGAGAGAGAGAGAGAGAGAGAGAGAGAGAGAGAGAGAGAGAGAGAGAGAGAGAGAGAGAGAGAGAGAGAGAGAGGAAAGGGTGAGAGAGAGGGACATAGAAAGAGAGAGAGGGAGAGAGAGAGAGAGAGAGAGAGAGAAAGAGAGAGAGAGAAAGAGAGAGAGAGAGAGAGAGAGAGAGAAAGAATGAGTAAAAGAGCGGAAAAGGTAGGAAGATAAGAAAGGAGAGGCATCGCAGCAGCAAACAAAGCAGAAAGAGAATTAGGTTGATCAGGTAGAAATATAACGTATATATTCTGCCACATGCTAGAGAGACACAGACACAGTAGAGAAGAGAAATCCCATCAGTATACATTGTAGCGATGCTCAAACTCCAATCATAGCAGAATGCAGTTAGCATTAGCAGTACCAATAGCACACAGGAAGAATGAGCTCAGCTCAATGCCATAGCATATGTTCTTGTGTGCAATTATACGCATGAGTTATACATTAAGTCATTCAGTCACTTATGAGTCATAAGTGGAGGGTACACAGCACACTGTAACAGAGTCCTCCCCCCTCCCCCAATGTCATCATGTCCAGCCATTTGTGGGGACAGGGAGCGACGAGGCGTGTATGTTTGTGTGTCTGTGTATGTGTGTTTGTGTACCAGGACATGGCTCCAGAACATAACATCTCTCATCCCAACTCACGTCATTCACCCGATCGTTACCTAGCAACCCTGACGCACTGCAAAGTTCGGCCAACTAAAAATAAACTCTGTGTTTGCAGAAAAGGATGTAAGAAAAAACAGAGTGAATGAATTTGAGGAGGAGAAGAAGACAAGGAGAGGAGGAGAGGAAGAGAAGGAGAGGAAGTGAAGAGGTGGGGAAGTCGAGGCTAATGCTGCAGCTTAACAGTTTTGGACATTAGGCCTCGGGATTGGGGAGACAGTGTGTGTTAGTGTGTGTGTGTTGTAATGTGGAGTCTACACTGGTGAGCTGATAATACATATCATCCTAGATCTGTTCCAGGTCTCTGTTTAGGGCCAGATTCCAATTTGCTCCGTTTTTTGCTTGATTCTTTCCAGTGTCAAAAAGTTATCTTTTTGTTTTCTCATCATTCGGTTGGGTCTAAATGTGTTTCTGTCCTGGGACTTTGTAGGGTTTGTAGGGTCTGTTTGTGTTTGTGAACAAAGCCCCAGAACCAGCTGGCTGAGGGGAGTCTTTTCTAGGTTAATCTCTCTGTAGGTGAGGGCTTTCTGGTGGAAAGTGTGGGCATCGCTTCCTTTTAGGTGGTTGCAGAATTGAACAGCTCTTTTCTGGATTTTGATAATTAGTGCTCTGCATGCATTATTTGGTGTTCTACGTTGTACATTGAGGATATTTTTTCAGAATCCTGCATGCAGAGTCTCAATTATGTGTTTGACACATTTTGTGAATTCTTGGTTGGTGAGTGGACCCCAGACCTCACAACCATAGAGGGTTATGGGTTCGATAACTGATTGAAGTATTTTTTTGCCAGATCCTAATTGGTATGTCGAGTTTTATGTTCCTTTTGATGGCATAGAAGGCCCTTCTTGCCTTGTCTCGTAGATGGTTCACAGCCTTGTGGAAGTTACCTGTGGTGTTGATGTTTAGGCCGAGGTAGGTGTAATTCTTTGTGTGGTCTAGGGAAATAGTGTCTATATAGAATTTGTATTTGTTGTCTTGGCAACTGGATATTTTTTGGAACATCATTATTTTCGTTTTAGTGAGATTTACTGTCAGGGCCCAAGTCTGGCATAATCTGTGCAGAAGATCTAGGTGCTGTTGTAGGCCCTCATTGGTTGGGGACAGATCTAGGTGCTGTTGTAGGCCCTCCTTGGTTGGGGACAGAAGCACCAGATTATCTGGAAACAGTAGACATTTGATTTCAGAGTCCAGCAGGGTGAGGCTGGTTGCAACAGACTGTTCTAGTGCCCTCACCAATGCATTGATATATATGTTGAAGAGGGTGGGGCTCAAGCTGCTGAAGAGGGTGGGGCTCCATGTCTCACCCCCACGGCACAGAGGAAAGAAATCTGTGTGTTTATTGCCAATTTTTACCACACACTTGTGGTTTGTGTACATGGATTTTATAATGTTGTATGTTTTTCCCCAACACCACATTCCATCAATTGGTATAGCAGACCCTCATGCCACATTGAGTCAAAGGCTTGGGAAGACTTTGTTTTTGCTTTGTTCTGTTTGTTTGTCAATAAGGGTGTGCAGGGTTTATCATACGCTATTTTGGTAAGAAGCCAATTTGACATTTGCTCAGGACATTATTTTCACTGAGGAAATGTTGGAGTGCTGTTGATGATAATGCAGAGGATTTTTTTTCAGAGATGGCTGCTGACACATATTCTACGGTAATTATCAGGCCTTTGTCCCAAATATTAGGGAAGATGCCAGAGCTGAGGACAATGTTGAAGACTTTAAGATTAGCCAATGTGTGGTATATATATATATCTTTAGCATTTTGTTTAGTATACCATCAACACCACAGGCCTTTTTTGGTTGGAGGGTTTGTATTTAGTCCTGTAGCTCACACATGGTAATTGGATAATTCAGTGGGTTCCGGTACTCTTTAATATCTGACTTTAAGATTATAAACTCTTGTTTAAAAAAATATATATGTCAGAAAAGGTTGGAGAAGTTTGGATAGGTAACTCTTGTGTGTTGTTGTTTGTGTGGTCTGTTCCAATTTTCCCAGAAGTCATTTGATTCTATCAATTCTTCAATCACAATGAGCTGTTTTCTGCTATGCTGTTCCTTATTTTTCTGTATTGTGTTGGTGTTTCACCATAGTGAAGGCGTAAGCCAAGGTTTTCTGGTTCTCTGTGGTTTTTGGATGGATAGGTTTCAACATTTCTTTCTTAGGTTTTTCAACAACAAAAAATGTAAATAATTGTTGCAGAGAGAAAAGCTAGTGGGGAAGGAGAGTCTTCCACTTTGGAAGATTAAGGACTTTCTGAATATGAGGATCATGTCTCTGTCAATTCGGAGTCTGACAGTGAGTTGGAGAAAGAGGATGAGATTTACCCTCAGCCAGCCCCAGGACCAGCCTGTCAGCAGCCAGCCCCAGGACCAGCCCCAGGACCAGCCTATCAGCAGCCAGCCCCAGGACCAGCCCGTCAGCAGCCAGCCCCAGGACCAGCCCGTCAGCAGCCAGCCCCAGGACCAGCCCGTCAGCAGCCAGCCCCAGGCCCGTCAGCAGCCAGCCCCAGGACCAGCCCGTCAGCAGCCAGCCCCAGGACCAGCCCCAGGACCAGCCCGTCAGCAGCCAGCCCCAGGACCAGCCCGTCAGCAGCCAGCCCCAGGACCAGCCCGTCAGCAGCCAGCCCCAGGACCAGCCCGTCAGCAGCCAGCCCCAGGACCAGCCTGTCAGCAGCCAGCCCCAGGACCAGCCCATCAGCAACCAGCTGAGCAGCCTGCATGAGGAGCTCATCAGCAGCCTGCATAAGGAGAAATATGGATGTCATTTATTTTTTCTTGCCCAAGGAATGAGCCATCCCTCATGGCTGCCAATGTGATGCGGATGCAACCAGGGCCGACACGGATGGCGGTTACTCATGTACAGGACATAAAGTCTTCTTTTGAACAGTTCATCCCAGACACCATACAGAAAATCATTCTGGACTGTACTAATGTGGAGGGAAGGCGTGTTTTTGGAGAAAGATGGAAGGAGATGGACCAAACTCATTTACATGCATACTTTGGGGTTCTTATCCTTGCTGGTGTTTTCCGATCCAATGGGGACTCCACATAATCCCTGTGGGATAAAGAACCTGGCAGCTAACTTTTCCGTGCAACAATGTCTCTGGAAAACTTCCACATTATTTCCAGGATTATCCGCTTCGATAACCGAGACACCAGACCTGCTAGGCGGCAGAGGGACAAGCTAGCTGCAATCAGGTCAGTGTGGGACAAGTAGGTGGATCGCCTACCCCTGTTTTACAACCCTGGGCCAAACATCACTGTTGATGAGCAACTTATGGGATTTAGGGGCTGCTGCCCCTTCAGACAGTACATACTGTCTAAACCTGGAAAATATGGGTACAAGATCTGGGCTGCCTGTGAGGCTGCTTCATTATATGCGTGGAACATGCAAGTTTATACGGGGAAGCCAGATGGAGGAGCCCCTGAGAAGATGTGGTACTCATAAAAATGTGGTACTCATAATGTGGTACTCATAAGTATTCTGCATAGAGGTGGGAGAAGCTGCGGCCAAGAATATCAAAAAGCAGAATTTAGACAAGCTGGTGACTGGCTGCAACTCCAACAGAATAACCCTACACTGGCCACTTGTGATATTCTTCAACATCTTGGACATCTCGGCATACAACATTTTTGTCATCTGGATGGCGTTGAACCCAGATTGGCACAGAGGGAAGCTCTAGAGGAGACAATTCTTTCTTGAAGAGCTGGGCAAGGCATTGGTTAGACGTCAAATCCAGAGGAGGCAACATATCCCAAGGACCCCAGCTTCTTTAGCCATCGTGAAGAGGGTCCAGGATGAGGATGCTGGTGCCCCATCCGCCTGTCCCACAGAACCAGAACTTCAATACCGGAAGTAAGTGTCAGTGATGTTGTTGCATGTGTGTGTCCGACTCTCCTAACTTGGCCTGCTGTAACTATATACAGATGAAGTAGGAAGTTTACAATCACCTTAGCCAAATACATTTAAACTCAGTTTTTCACAATTCCTGACATTTAATCGTAGTAAAAATTCCCTGTCGTAGGTCAGTTAGGATCACCACTTCATTTTAAGAATGTGAAATGTCAGAATAATAATAGAGAGAATGATTTATTTCCGCTTTTAATTTTTTCATCACATTCCCAGTGGATCAGAAGTTTACATACACTCAATTAGAATTAGGCAGCATTGCCCTTAAATTGATTAACTTGGGTCAAACATTTCGGGTAGCCTTCC
>NC_060179.1:57793377-57830877 GCF_021184085.1 Oncorhynchus gorbuscha | reverse complement strand
GTGTGTGTGTGTGTGTGTGTGTGTGTGTGTGTGTGTGTGTGTGTGTGTGTGTGTGTGTGTGTGTGTGTGTGTGTGTGTGTGTGTGTGTGTGTGTGTGTGTGTGTGTGTGTGTGTGTGTGTGTGTGTGTGTGCGTGCGTGCCTGCATGCATGGGTGTGTGTGCGTGTGCGTGTGCGTGTGTATGTGCGAGCGTGTGTGTAGGTTGTATAGAACTTACACATAGATTTCATTTTGCTGAGCTTGCCAGTGGCCAAACAGGATGCACCAGGGATGCTGATGAAAAGAGGGAATCTCCCCTCGTTCGTGTCATTCTATCCTCTCTTCCCCATTCCTCCTGTCTCTTGTGTTTGTTTATTCCCCTCCAGTGTTCTGACAAAGTGGAACACTCTTCACCTCTCTGTCTTCCTCTTCCCTTTCTCTCCAGCTACCTCTCTTTATCCACCCCTCTTTATCCACCCCTCTTTATCCATCCCTCTTTATCCACTCCTCTTTATCCACCCCTCTTTATCCACCCCTCTTTATCCACCCCTCTTTATCCACCCATCTTTATCCACCCCTCTTTATCCACCCCTCTTTATCCACCCTCTTTATCTATCCCTCTTTATCTACCCCTCTTTATCCACCCCTCTTTATCCACCCCTCTTTATCCATCCCTCTTTATCCACCCCTCTTTATATACCCCTCTTTATCCACCCCTCTTTATCCACCCCTCTTTATCCACTCCTCTTTATCCACCCCTCTTTATCCACCCCTTTTTATCCACCCCTCTTTATCTACCCCTCTTTATCCACCCTCTTTATCCACCCTCTTTATCCATCCCTCTTTATCTACCCCTCTTTATCCACCCCTCTTTATCCACCCCTCTTTATCCACCCCTCTTTATCCATCCCTCTTTATCCACCCCTCTTTATCCACCCCTCTTTATCCACCCCTCTTTATCCACCCCTCTTTATCCACCCCTCTTTATCCACCCCTCTTTATCCATCCCTCTTTATCTACCCCTCTTTATCCACCCTCTTTATCCACCCCTCTTTATCCACCCCTCTTTATCCACCCCTCTTTATCCACCCCTCTTTATCCATCCCTCTTTATCCACCCCTCTTTATATACCCCTCTTTATCCACCCCTCTTTATCCATCCCTCTTTATCAACCACTCTGTATGCATCTTTATTGTACTTGCGTGAACCACCTAGTGTCTTCCTCCCTCCCCTCCACCTCCTTCTTCCCCTCCTCACTTTGAGACAATGGCGATAAAGGCTACCCCTCATTTCCATATAAACGCGTGTCAGCTTGTGCGTCTGACATACGTGTCAAAACAAAATTGAACACATTTCGCATAGGCCCATACCTGAAGATGAAAATGAAGAGCATGAGTAGCATACAGAAGGTGGCCACGTTGTCCATGGTCTTCATCAGCACCACCAGCTGCCTCTGCAGAGCGGGCATGAAGCGCACCAGCTTCAACACGCGCATCAGTCTGAAGGTACGCAGCACAGACAGACCACCGCCCTGCTGGCCCACGATCTCCCATACACTGAGGAGAGATGGAGAACACATAGTAATTGTGTTTATCAAATGGGCGGTTCGAGACCTGAATGCTGATTGGCTGACAGCCGTGGTATATCAGACCCTATACCAAAGGTATGGCAAAACATGTATTTGTACTGCTCTAGTTACGTCAGTAACCAGTTTATAATAGCAATAAGACACCACAGGGGTTGTGGAGTGCATAAGAACAGCCCTTCGTCTTGGTTTACTGGCCGTATAGCCCACCCGCTCGGGACTTACTGCTTAACTATATGCCATTTAGCAGAAGCTTTCATCCAAACTGACTTGCAGTCTAGAATACATACATTTGTTTTACGTATGCGTCCTACTGGTAATCATCCCAATATCCTGGTGTTGCAGGCACCGTGCTCTACCAACTGAGCTACAGGGGATCACGCATATTCAGTGCCCAGTTACAGGATAAGCCACTCACTGGAAGGAGAGCGATCTGAAAAGTCAGGCCTTGATATGTTAACGCAGTAAAGACTTGTCAGTGTGCCATAAGTTCGAACCTAATGTGTCATGTAAATTAAACGCTGCCTTGTTAATGACAACCTCGTCTCGGACACCCAGAACTAAAACACGAGGCAAGACTGCCTTCTCGTCTTGTGCACCAGACTCATGGAACAGTCTACAATCCCTGCTTCGTCTAGATGTGTTCGTGCCTCTGAATGGAATAGTCTACAATCCCTGCTTCGTCTAGATGTGTTCGTGCCACTGAATGGAATAGTCTACAATCCCTGCTTCGTCTAGATGTGTTAGTGCCTCTGAATGGAATAGTCTACAATCCCTGCTTCATCTAGATGTGTTAGTGCCTCTGAATGGAATAGTCTACAATCCCTGCTTCATCTAGATGTGTTAGTGCCTCTGAATGGAATAGTCTACAATCCCTGCTTCATCTAGATATGTTAGTGCCTCTGAATGGAACAGTCTACAATCCCTGCTTCGTCTAGATGTGTTAGTGCCTCTGAATGGAATAGTCTACAATCCCTGCTTCGTCTAGATGTGTTAGTGCCTCTGAATGGAATAGTCTACAATCCCTGCTTCGTCTAGATGTGTTCGTGCCTCTGAATGGAACAGTCTACAATCCCTGCTTCGTCTAGATGTGTTCGTGCCTCTGAATGGAATAGTCTACAATCCCTGCTTCGTCTAGATGTGTCCGTGCCTCTGAATGGAATAGTCTACAATCCCTGCTTCGTCTAGATGTGTTAGTGCCACTGAATGAATTTAAAAGGCTGGATCATGTTGTTGTATTGTTGTATGTTTTAATTCTGGAACGTATTGATTGTTGCTGCCTTATTGTCCAGGTCTCTCTTGAAAAGAGACTCTGGGTCTCAACAGGCTTTTCCTGGTTATATAAAGGTTCAATAAAATGAATAAATAAAAAATATCGGGTAATGGCGTCAGATGCTCAATTTGAGTTTTGGGGGAGATGTGTTATATTGAAACAGTACTGACAAGAATAGAAACGTCTCTAACTCTCCAAACAGAAACCCTCAGACAGTTTCAGGCAAGTATATGGGCCCTCCCCTTCCTAAATGTGAAAAGATGCGAGCGCCTTTGCGAAATCCTGATTTGTCCAAATGATCAGTGACGAAAAACCTGCATAGCGGAACAACCCACTGTGCAAAAACAGGTTGACTCAATGCTGTTCCCACGTCACTTCAACACCCCAAAATGAAGTTGATGTTGAATCAACGTGGAAACGAATTGGATTTGAAAAAGTCATCAACGTAAAGGGCATTTCAGCTTTTTTTCTGCCAACTTTGAACCTAAATCCAACAACACGGTACCTTTTTGTTGTTGTTGATCATTTCACATTGAACGCACGTTAGTTGACGACAACCAAATAAATGTACATCAAAATTAAACATTCCACTGACGTCTGTGCCCAGTGTAAAAGTTCCTCGTTAGTCGTGGCACCCCACAGTCCGTCGACAGATGCTACTACCATTTATGTTACCTGCTTCAGTCCATGGGAGTTTAACGACAATCTGGTGTAGTGTGTTGTGTGTTAGACCTTACCTGATGACCACTATGATTCCGTCAAAAATGTTGTAGGGGTTTTTGATGTATCCGAATGGCCCATAGACCAACACCTTGAGTAACATCTCCAAGGCAAACAGACTGGTGAACACTATGTTACTGATCTCCAACGCATTGGTCAGCTCATCAGGCTGGGGGAGAGAGAGATGGAGAGAGAGCGGGAAATGGAGGAGAAGATTGAGAGAGAGAGAGAGAGAGAGAGAGAGAGAGAGAGAGAGAGAGAGAGAGAGAGAGAGAGAGAGAGAGAGAGAGAGAGAGAGAGAGAAGGGAGAGAGAGAGAGAGAGAGAGAGAGAGAGAGAGAGAGAGAGAGAGAGAGAGATGAATCATAAAACATAGTTACATCCAGAACACACAAACAAACACATCCGCTGATTAGAAAAGGAAATATGTCAGCGACATCTGTTTTCAGCAACCATCAGAGACGTGTACTGTTAATCCCACAGCTAAATGAAACACATGCTGCTTCATAGGGCGCGTGTGTGTGTGTGTGTGTGTGTGTGTGTGTGTGTGTGTGTGTGTGTGTGTGTGTGTGTGTGTGTGTGTGTGTGTGTGTGTGTGTGTGTGTGTGTGTGTGTGTGTGTGTGTGTGTGTGTGTGTGTGTGTGTGTGTGTGTGTGTGTGTGTGTGTGTGTGTGTGTGTGTGTGTGTGTATGTGTGTGTACGGTAGTATGTTTTGTGTAGGTATATGGGCCATAGAATACAGTACTGTGTATCTGGAGCATCAAAGAGGTAGCATCGGCATATGTCACATGTTATGTTCTGCTGTATGTGTGTGATACAGAGACATCGATGCAGCTGGAACCCAATGGCGATGGCACTGCCTGTGTGTGTGTGCCACTTTCCAACATGTACAGCTAAGTCTGCACGTGTGTGTGTGTGTGTGTGTGTGTGTGTGTGTGTGTGTGTGTGTGTGTGTGTGTGTGTGTGTGTGTGTGTGTGTGTGTGTGTGTGTGTGTGTGTGTGTGTGTGTGTGTGTGTGTGTGTGTGTGTGTGTGTGTGTGTGTGTGTGTGTGTGTGTGTGTGTGTGTGTGCCACTTTCCAACATGTACAGATAAGTCTGCACGTGTGTGTGTGTGTATGTGCCACCTTCCAACATGTACAGGTAAGTCTGCACGTGTGTGTGTGTGCTTTGTGTCTCTCTCCTGCGCTCTCTAAGGCTATATCAGGGTGAAGTGAAGGTCTGTGGCTCCTAAACTGTTCCCTGGTCTCATTCTGTTTATTCCATAATACTGTGGTACACAACCACTACATCACTCAATCGCACACCACATCAATCACAATCCTGCTCAGGTCAAGTTCAGAGCACATGAATGCAGACGTGTGTGCGTGCAGACACACACACACACACAAACACACACTGTTGTAATAGATGTGGTTGATAAGCCAGTATACGGAGAAACATTTTTACGAGGTGAGAGGGGATTGGACGAGAGACATCTGGGACAGGTAATATATTGAGCTGGAGTGTGTATTATGCGCGTTTTGTGTGTGTGTGTGTTTGTGTGTGCTTTTTGTTTCTTTCTTCTCTTGTTACAGACCATATATTAAGCATTCTTCAACCCACGTGCTGTTACTGTTATAGAATGCAACCTTAGATGCCCCCATCAGAACACCTCCCTCCCTCCCTCCCTCCCTCCTCCCTCCCTCCCTCCCTCCCTCCCTCCCTCCCACCCACCCAACACACACCACACACTCACTAACAGACACACACACACACACACACACACACATTGGTTGGATGAGGGTAAGTGTCAGAAATAGTATGGTACTGCATCATGGGCAGTCAGGAACAAACAGCAGCACCATTAGATTACATTATATCAGATTAGATGAGATTAGATTAGAGTTAACCAGATTACAAGACCAAACCTCTACTCCTCATCTCACTCCCTCACGTCACATTAAGGAGGAAATAGCCATCTTGTGTGTGTGCGTGTGAATGTGCACGTGTGAGTGTCCGTGTATGTGTGCGTGTCCGTGTGCGTGTCCGTGAGAGAGAGAGAGAGAGAGAGAGAGAGAGAGAGAGAGAGAGAGAGAGAGAGAGAGAGAGAGAGAGAGAGAGAGAGAGAGAGAGAGAGAGAGAGAGAGAGAGAGAGAGAGAGAGAGAGAGAGAGAGAGAGAGCGAGAGAGAGAGAGAGAGAGAGAGAGAGAGGGGGGGGGGGGGGGGGGTTGAAAAGCATCCATTGTTAGTGGAAGTTGCTGAAGCTTTTTAGCAAGGCCTTGGGGTCATCAATATTGATCTGTGCTTGTTGCTGTGACCCAGTCAGCCATTTCTGGGTCACTTAATGTCCCAAACACTCAATCTCCATTTAGGAACTCAACCTTCACAGCTGCTATCTCATAAGAGGTCTCCTAAATGGCTATGCTCTCCTAGAAGGGTGAATGCTCAGTGAATAGACACATCAAATCTAAGTTTATTGGCAGTGTACATAGATTTGCATATGTTATCGCAGGTGCAGCAAAATGCTTGTGTTTCTAGCTCCAACACTGTATATACATATAATGGTGTGTTTTGTATGTAAACATTATTATAGTGACCAGTGTTCAATGACTTACAATACAATATATACAGTTGAAGTCGGAAGTTTACATACACCTTAGCCATATACATTTAAACTCAGTTTTTCACAATTCCTGACATTTAATCCTAGTAAAAATTCCCTGTCTTAGGTCAGTTAAGATCACCACTTTATTTAAAAAATGTGAAATGTCAGAATAATAGTAGAGAGAATGATTTATTTCAGCTTTTATTTCTTTCATACACAGAAGTTTACATACACTCAATTAGTATTTGGTAGCATTGCCTTTAAATTGTTTAACTTGGGTCAAACATTTCGGGTAGCCTTCCACAAGCTTCCCACAATAAGCTGGGTGAATTTTGTCCCATTCCTCCTGACAGAGCTGGTGTAACTGAGTCAGGTTTGTAGGCCTCCTTGTTCGCACGCGCTTATTCAGTTCTGCCCACAAATTTTATATAGAATTGAGGTCAGGGCTTTGTGATGGCCACTCCAATACCTTGACTTTGTTGTCCTTAAGCCATTTTGCCACAACTTTGGAAGTATGCTTGAGGTCATTATCCATTTCGAAAATCCATTTGTGACCAAGCTTTAACTTCCTGACTGATGACTTGAGATGTTCAATATATCCACATAATATCCACATAACCCCCCCCCCATAATCCCCCCCCTCCTCTAATTTGTGAAGTGCACCAGTCCCTCCTGCAGCAAAGCAGCCCCACAACATACCAGCACTGTTACAACGCTGCCACTGCCGTGTTCTTCGGCTTGCAAGCCTCCCCCCTTTTTCATCCAAACATAACGATGGTCATTATGGACAAACAGTTCTATTTTTATTTCATCAGAGGACAATTCTCCAAAAAAGTATGATCTTTGTTCCCATGTGCAGTTGCAAACGGTAGACTAGCTATTTTATGGCGGTTTTGGAGTAGTGGCTTCTTCCTTTCTGAGCGGCCTTTCAGGTTATGTCGATATTGGACTCGTTTTACTGTGGATACAGATACTTTTGTATTTTTGTTACTTACCTGTTTCCTCCAGCATCTTCACAAAGTCCTTTGCTGTTGTTCTGGGATTGATTTGCACTTTTCACACAAAAGTATGTTCATCTCTAGGAGACAGAACGTGTCTCCTTCCTGAGCGGTATGACGGCTGCGTGGTCCCATGGTGTTTATACTTGCGTACTATTGTTTGTACAGATGAACGTGGTACCTTCAGGCATTTGGAAATTGCTCCCAAGGATGAAACAGACTTGTGGAGGTCTACAGTCTTTTTTCTGAGGTCTTGGCTGATTTATTTAGATTTTCCCATGATGTCAAGCAAAGAGGCACTGAGTTTGAAGGTAGGCCTTGAAATACATCCACAGGTACAGTGGGGCAAAAAAGTATTTAGTCAGCCACTCGTTGTGTATCATTTTTCTATTATTTCTCACTTTTTCCCTCTGCATTGTTGGGAAAGGCCCATTAGGAAGCATGTCACTGTTTGTAATGGATATCGTCCTCTTCGTCTGAGGAGGAGTAAGGATCGGACCAAAACGCAGCGTGGTAAGTTTCCATATTAATTTATTCAAAAACACAACTAAACACTGGAACAAAATAATAAACGTGAATCAACGAAACCGAAACAGTTCTGTAAGGTGACAACACACACTAGACAGAAAATAAACACCCACGAAACCCAGGTGGAAAAAGGCTACCTAAGTATGATTCTCAATCAGACGACTAACGACACCTGCCTCTGACTGAGAACCATACCAGGCCCAACACAAAAACCAACATAGAAAAACAAAAAACAACAATTATTTTTCTTAGCTGATTTCTTTTGAATTTGCCATGATGTCAAGCAAAGAGGCACTGAGTTCGAAGGTTGGCCTTGAAATACATCCACAGGTACACCTCCAATTGACTCAAAAAGAAGCTTCTAAAGCCATGACATAATTTTCCGGAATTTTCCAAGCTGTTTAAAGGCACAGTCAACTTAGTGTATGTAAACTTCTGACCCACTGGAATTGTGATACAGTGAATTACAAGTGAAATAATGGACAAACAATCTGTCGGTGAACAATTGTTGGAAAAATGACTTGTGTCATGCAGAAAGTAGATGTCCTAACCGACTTGCCAAAACTATAGTTTGTTAACAAGAAATTTGTGGAGTCGTTGAAAACCTAAGTGTATTTAAAGTTCCGACTTCAAGTGTACATACACTACATTACCAAAAATATGTGGACACCTGCTCCTCGAACATCTCATTCCAAAATCATTGGCATTAATATGGAGCACCCTTTTCTGCTATAAGAGCCTCCACTCTTCTGGGGAGGCTTTCCACTAGACGTTGGAACATTACTGCGGGACTTGCTTCCATTCTGACACAAGAGCATTAGCGAGGTTGGGCACTGATGTTGGGGCGATTGGACCTGGCTCACATTCAGCGTTCCAATTCATTCCTAAGGTGTTCAATGGGTTTGAGGTCAAGGGCACTGTGCAGGTCAGTCAAGTTCTTCCACACCGATCTCAACCAACCATTTCTGCATGGACCTCGCTTTGTGCATAGGAACACTGTCATGCTGAAACAGGAAAGGGCCTTCCCCAAGCTGTTGCCACAAAGTTGGAAGCACAGAATTGTCTAGAATGTAATTTTATGCTGTAGAGTTAAGATTTCCCTTCACTGGAACTAAGGGACATAGCCCAAACCATGAAAAACAGCCTCAGACCATTATTCCTCCTCCGCCAAACTTTACAGTTAGCACTATGTATTGGGGCAGATAGCCTTTTCCTGGCATCCGCCAAGCCCAGATTCACCCATTGGACTGCTAGATGGTGAAGCATGGTTCATCACTCCAGAGAACGCGTTTCCACTGCTCCAGAGTCCAATGGCGATGAGCTTTACACCACTCCAGCCGACGCCTGGCATTGCGCAGGGTGATCTTGGGCTTGTGTGCGGTTGCTCGGCCATGGAAACCCATTTCAAGAAGCTCCAGATGAACAGTTATTGTGCTGACATTGCTTCCAAAGGCAGTTTGGAACTTGGTAGTGAATGTTGCATCAGAGGACAAATGATTTTTACGCGCTACATGAATCAGCACTCGGCAGTCCCGTTCTGTGAGCTAGTGTGGCTGAGCCGTTGTTGCTCCTAGATGTTTCCACTTTACAATAACAGCACTTACAGTTGACCGGGCAGCTCTAGCAAGACAGAAATTTGACGAACTAACTTGTTGGAAATGGTGCCATGTTGAAAGTGACTGAGATCTTCAGTATGGCCATTCTACTGTCAATGTTTGTCTATGGAGATTGCATGGCGGTGCGCTCGATTCGTCAAGTGCATTATAGGCCGAACCGTTGGGCAATCGGATGACTCCGATGACCGTGTCTGCAGTAACGTAGCAGACATAAAAGAAAGCTATAGTAAAGTTGATACTTTGAGATTTCATAACGTTAAAAACATGATTGGAGAGAGACTGTCAACGAATACAGAAAAGAGATGCTGTTTTTATGACTGAGTTCAGGTATATTAAGTTCTTACTCACCACTGTCAACACTTTGTATTCAACACTTTTATAAGCCATAAAAGGTGCGTTCTTCCTATTTCCACTCAGTGCCATAACAAGCACTGTAGCAGGAATGATGGGGTAGGGAAGTGTATTGTTTTTGTTGTTGTTATTAGCGACTTTGCTCTTTTTTAATATCGAGGAATAGTTCACTTTCTCTGTTCATAGGAGTAACAACATGAATTTGTACATGACTCGAAATAATCCGGTGCGACTCGAGTTTCTCCATCAGCTGGAAGACGGTGTCCCTTTTTGGTCCGTGTCCGGGGGAGGAAAGGGTGAGCGGAGTGAAGTTTGTAATTTACACTTTAAAATGTCTGACTTCATTTGCTCCAAAAATGTCCATTCATTATAATCCACACAATAACTCACATGTGCTGTTGCTGCAGCATTATTGTCCTGCTGTGAGAAACTTGACAAATTGAGATCCTACACCTGTATAATGCCAGATACTCTTAGACAATAGGTCGACTGTAACTCTACATTTTGTGAGCTGAGATAATATTTACCCTGCTTGACTACAGGAATGCAGACCTGGCAGTCAGGATGGCTGCCACACCACCCCCCTCCCTCCTCTCCCAGAGCCAGACCTGATACCCCTGTTTTCTTATTAACAATGTACGAAATGTAGAGGTGTAAAGAGAGAGCGAGGGAGAGAACGAGAGTAAGTTAGAGAGAGGAAGTTCAGGGGGAAAACAATCCCACCATAAAGCAAAGGAAAGAAGAGAGATGGATGGATGACGAGGGACGGGCAGGCGAGGTTGAAAGTCCCCTCACTCATTTGTTTACTGCAAAGAACAAAGGTGAGTATCCTTCATGCAAAGTAGAAAACTGCCCTCTGTTTAAATAGAGCAGCCTGTGTCACATAGTTGGAAGCAGGGCAACTATTTACACACAGACACACAGACACACAGACACACACACACACACACACACACACACACACACACACACACACACACACACACACACACACACACACACACACACACACACACACACACACACACACACACACACACACACACACACACTCACACACACACACACACTCTCACACACACACAGACACACACTCACACACACCATAAAAGGTCACACTCTTACAGTAACTGGGGAGAGGGAGGAGATACATCCTCTATCTATCCACTCGCTCCACCCCTTCTCCCCTCTCTCCCCCTCTTCCTGTCCTGACCTTGGAGTGGAAGGAGTTTTCTGGAAGGTCAAGCTGAGTGTTACAGGTTATGTGTGTGTGTGTGTGTGTGTGTGTGTGTGTGTGTGTGTGTGTGTGTGTGTGTGTGTGTGTGTGTGTGTGTGTGTGTGTGTGTGTGTGTGTGTGTGTGTGTGTGTGTGTGTGTGTGCGTGCGTGCGTGCGTGCGTGCGTGCGTGTGTTTGTGCGTGCGTGTGCGTGTGTGTGTGTGATACTACAAGTGTAAATACTATAGTATTCACTGTAGTGTTTTTGCAGAATGTACTGTAGTATACTGTAGTACTTCCAGTAGTGTTTTTGCAGACTGTACAATACTGTAGTATTTACTGTAGTGTTTTTGAGGAATGTACAATAGTATACTGCAGTATTTACTGTAGTGTTTTCACAGACTAGTATACTGTAGTATTTATTGTAGCGTTAACTATAATCTCTTTTTTAATTATCTTTCAAAAAGAAGAAGGCCTTCTCTTTCAGGAAACCCACTAGAGAAATACTAAACACATTTTCCATAACCTGTAGCTAAGTAGAACTGTGGTCTGACCAGAAAGTTCAGAGAAAGTTCAGGGAACACAATATATGGTCTATACTTGGCATGTAGGTTTCTCACTTACGGGTGACACAAATTGCATTATTGGGGGAGGGGATTTGGCTGGATATATCCAATCAAATCAAATTGTATGTCACATGCGCCGAATGCGAGTGAAATTCTTACTTTCAAGTCCTTAACCAACAAACGCAAATAGTCTGGGTAGCCATTTGATTAGATGTTCAGGAGTCTTATGACTTGGGGGTAGAAGCTGTTTAGAAGCCTCTTGGACCTAGGCTTGGCGCTCCGGTACCACTTGCCATGCGATAGCAGAGAGAACAGTCTATAACTAGGGTGGCTGGAAGCTTTGACCATTTTTAGGGCCTTCCTCTGACACCGCCTGATATAGAGGTTCTGGATGCCAGGAAGCTTGGCCCTGGTGATGTACTGGGTCATACACACTACCCTCTGTAGTGCCTTGCAGTCGGAGGCGAAGCAATTGCCATACCAGGCAGTGATGCAACCAGTCAGCACGCTCTCGATGGTGCAGGTGTAAAAATATTTTGAGGATCTGAGGACCCATGCCAAATCTTTTCAGTCTCCTGGGGGGGAATGTTTTTTTTGTCAGTAACCGAAAGGTTGCTGGGTTGAATCCCTGAGCTGACAAGGTAAAAATCAGTCGTTCTGCTCCTGAGCAAGGCAGTTAACCAACCCACTGTTCCCTGGGAGCCAAAGACATGGATGTCATTTATGGCAGCCACTCGTACCACTCTGATTCAGAGGGGTTGGGTTAAATGTGGAAGACACAGTTCATTTGACTGCATCCAGTTGTTCAACTGACTAGGTATCCCCCTTTCCCTTATACTACAGGTTACCACAGAATTCTATAGTAAGTACTGTAGTATCAACCACAGGGAGTGATAAGTACATATCTGTGTGTGTGTGTGTGTGTGTGTGTGTGTGTGTGTGTGTGTGTGTGTGTGTGTGTGTGTGTGTGTGTGTGTGTGTGTGTGTGTGTGTGTGTGTGTGTGTGTGTGTGTGTGTGTGTGTGTGGTGTGGGGGGTTTGGGTGTGGGTGTGTGTGTGTGTGGGTGTGGGTGTGGGGGTTTGGGTGTGTGTGTGTGAGTGTGGGTGTGGGTGTGGGGGTTTGGGGTGTGTGTGGGTGTGTGTGTGTGTGTGTGGGTGTGGGGGTTTGGGTGTGTGTGTGTGTGTGTGTGGGTGTGTGTGTGGGGGGGGGGTATGTCAGTGTGTAATAAGTTGTCCAAGAGTGGATTGCATCACTCTTTGTCTGACCTGTTTTTGCGTGTTTGTTAAAAACCACATATGCAGACACCCAGTGTTGACCATCATTATGAACTATATATTGTGTTTATTGCACACACACACACAAAGACAGACACACACAGCTGCAGCAGCAGCGGGGGACTGTGCATAATGGTAAATTGATAGCTAGGCCATCTGAATCAGACGCACCCATCCTGTTAGTCATCATAATAATCAAACATTAATAAGACCATTAAATCGAATTACTGGCAGCAGAAATATTGATTGGCCTTTGCAAATAGATAGAGCATGATGAAGTGTGCGTGTGTGTGTGTAGGGGAGGGGGTAGGATAGAAGAGAGTCCCCCCTCCCATTCTGATTGAGTGTTCCAATGTTCCAGCTTCCCTGTGAAGTTCTCCTCGGACTCCTGGGGAATTCTGGCAGGGACACACTCCCTCAGTCCTTTTATCCCCCAGCCGACCCACATGGTGTGCGTGTGTGTGTTCGTGTGTGTGTTCATGTGTGTGGAGCAGGCATCCAGATTCACAGGGTCACTATCGTTCTCTGACCCGGTCGCTCAGCAAACACTATCAAAAGCCAATTACACACACACACACACACACACACACACACACACACACACACACACACACACACACACACACACACACACACACACACACACACACACACACACACACACACACACACACACACACACACACACACACACACACACACACACACACACACACACACACACTCCTGGAAGTTTTAGGAGAGAGTTTAATAGTTTTCGGCTCCCTCCTCTCCTCTCCCCATCCATCCATTCATCCCTCTCCCTCTTCTCTGCTCCCTCGTTATTCAATTTTTTTTCTTTCTCTCCCTCGTTCCCATTCTTTGTCTGGGTTCCTCTGACATGGATTCCTAATCTCTAGACGAGGATGGGAAAGTTTGGAGAGACAAAACATTGATTTGAGTGTGTGCAAGAGCGTGTGAGCTTGTCCTTCTGTGTGCCTGTGTGAAAAGTTTGGTGTGGCAAAACATTGATCTACACTCCAATCCTACAACCATCCTACAACCATCCTTGACTATTATATCCAATATCCAATATCATCCCATGAAGGTCGTTCTCAGCCATAAAGGAGCTGAGACTGTGGTGGTCTTCTGTAGTTAAACACTCTATGAGGGGGGATAGAGAAAGAGAGAACCAGAGTCTTGCTCAGAACCACACCTCAAAGTTCTCTCTGTAAGTATTTGATTTTATTGTGACAGCATTTTGTTGTATTTTTTTACAAAAATATCATTGGTGGGTTTACAGGAACAATATTCAAAATATATTGGTACAGTGTTCAAATACGAAAACTAAAAAGAAGTGGGCTTCCGCCCCCAACCTCTCATCCCATTTCCTCAACCCTACCCAGCCAACATGTCTCCCTCCAACCACCCACCTCCATGTTTCCACCACTTCCCACTTCCCCTAGCTCCCCTGTTAAGTATTCTAAGAAACTACCAGATATCCCACTCCTTTGGGTGGCTAGTCTCTCTATTCCCCCAAGACAGAGGACTCGGACCCCAATGCTCTTCAACACTTTGAGGAAGCACAACTTTCACTGTCTTCTTGTAAGCAACATCCTTGGCGCTTCCAGGCAGCTGCCTGAGAGTAACAATGTTTGAAATGTTTGTTGGTGTTGGTGTTTTGTTTTGTGTCGCACTGCATACTTTTCCCTGCTCTCCAAAAAACTAACAATGGTGAGGGTGTTAATTGCTGATATGTCCAAAGCTTTGATTGGGTAGACCACGTAAAGCTCCTGCAACATCTGTCTGACATTGAACTTTGTCCAATGTTACTAGCCTAGCTACACGACAGGACGAAGGCAGAGTGTGATGGTTACTAGACTAGCTACACGACAGGACGAAGGCAGAGTGTGATGGTTACTAGACTAGCTACACGACAGGAAGAAGACAGAAGGTGATGGTTACTAGCCTGGCTCCACAGCTACACGACAGGAAGAAGACAGAAGGTGATGGTTACTAGCCTGGCTCCATAGCTACACCACAGGAAGAAGACAGAGGGTGATGGTTAGTAGCCTGGCTCTACAGCTACACCACAGAAAGAAGGCAGAGGGTGATGGTTACTAGCCTGGCTCAGCAGCTACACCACAGGTAGAATACAGAGGGTGATGGTTACTAGCCTGGCTCTACAGCTACACCACAGGAAGAAGACAGAGGGTGATGGTTACTAGCCTGGCTCCACAGCTACACCACAGGAAGAAGACAGAGGGTGATGGTTACTAGCCTGGCTCTACAGCTACACCACAGGTAGAAGACATAGGATGATGGTTACTAGCCTGGCTCCACAGCTACACCACAGGAAGAAGACAGAGGGTGATGGTTACTAGCCTGGCTCAGCAGCTACACCACAGGAAGAAGACAGAGGGTGATGGTTACTAGCCTGGCTCCACAGCTACACCACAGGAAGAAGACAGAGGGTGATGGTTAATAGCCTGGCTCAGCAGCTACACCACAGGAAGAAGGCAGAGGGTGATGGTTACTAGCCTGGCTCAGCAGCTACACAATAGGAAGAAGACAGAGGGTGATGGTTACTAGCCTGGCTCCACAGCTACACCACAGGAAGAAGGCAGAGGGTGATGGTTACTAGCCTGGCTCAGCAGCTACACCACAGGAAGAAGGCAGAGGGTGATGGTTACTAGCCTGGCTCAGCAGCTATACCACAGGAAGAAGACAGAGGGTGATGGCTAATGGCACTTTAGCCCTTGGGCAGAGGTCACCTCTGGTGTGCCACAAGGGGGCGTCGTCTCACCATATCTGTTTCATATCTGTCCACCTGAAAAAGTTGTCTTCAGTAACACTCTGGACACTAGGTATGCAGACGATGTAGGACTGTCCTGAGCCATACCATTAACCAGCATCAAGGAGGCAAAGCAGCTGGAAGAGTGGGCCACATTCAACAACATGCTCCTGAATGGGAAAAAGTTGGGATATGTTTTTCTAGAGACCATCCACACTAATCCTAGGAGGACAGACAGTACCAAATGGTAACAACAACTAACAGTCAGTGAGGAAGGCCTCAAAACACCTAACTGTTCTTGCCAGAAATGGCCTACCCACTGAAGATCTGGTCACAGTCCATACTACACTGTTCAGACCTTGTCTGGAGTACGGTGGAGTGCTGTTAGTTGGATGCAGTAAAAAGCAGCAGGCCCAACTAGACAGGGTGCAGAGGAGGGCCTTGAGGATCATCTCTAGAGGTGGAGCAGTCCAACCACAGCTCCCGTCACTGCAGAGCCGGCGAGAGCAGGCTGCAGTGCACCTGGTGAAGGACATGCCCACTGAATAACCTGCTCCCTCCAAAAAGAGGCAACTGCACCACCAGGCTCCTGAGAAAAAGCCATGAACTGTCCTGTATAACTGCCCGTACGAACCGCCTGAGAAACGCCACTCTACCCACTGCTATCAGACTGTACAGTCGTGGCAAAAAGTTTTGAGAATGACACAAATATTAATTTCCACAAAGTTTGTGTCTTCAGTGTCTTTAGATATTTTTGGCAGATGTTCCTATGGAATACTGAAGTATAATTACAAGCATTTCATAAGTGTAAGTTTATTGACAATTACATAAAGTTGATGCAAAGAGTCAATATTTGCTTTGTTGACCCTTGTTTTTCAAGACCTCTGCAATCCTCCCTGGCATGCTGTCAATTAACTTCTGGGCCACATCCTGACTGATGGCAGCCCATTCTTGCATAATCAGTTCTTGAAGTTTGTCAGAATTAGTGGGTTTTTGTTTGTGCACCCGCCTCTTGAGGATTGACCACAAGTTCTCAATGGGATTAAGGTCTGGGAAGATTCCTGGACATGGACCCAAAATATTGACGTGTTGTTTCCCGATCCACTTAGTTATCACTTTGCCTTATGGCAAGGTGCTTCATCATGCTGGAAAAGGCATTGTTCAGAATTGGGAATGAATGCCTAAACTTAATTTACATTTGACGTTTATCCCCCTTGGACAACGTTGAATATTGAGGTCTTATTACTTGAGCCCGTGTTTCCCAACTCCAGTCCTTGACTACCCCCAACTTTACACATTTTTGCTGTAGCTACAGACAAGCACACCTGATTCAACTTGTCAACTAATCATCAAGCCCTCAATGAGTCGAACCAGGTGCGTTTGTCAGGGGGTCCAACTGTTGGGGGTACTGCAGGACTGGAGTTGGCTCAAGGGGTGAAACACTGGCTTAAGGGGTGAAACACTGGCTTAACCTGTTCAACCTATGGGGGCGCTATGTCATTATTGGATAAAAAGACGTGCCCGTTTTAAGCGCAATATTTTGTCACGAAAAGATGCTCGACTATGCATGGAATTGATAGCCTTGGAAAGACAAAACTCTGACGTCTCCAAAACTGCAAAGATATTATCTGTGAGTGCCCCAGAACTAATGCTACAGGCGAAACCAAGATGAAGTTTCATACAGGAAATGCCCCAGATTCTGAAGGCGCTGTGTTCCAATGTCTCCTTCATATGGCTGTGAATGCGCCAGGAATGAGCCTGCGCTTTCTGTCTATTCCCCGAGGTGTCTGCAGCATTGTGACGTGTTTGTAGGCATATCATTGGAAGATTGACCATAAGAGACTACATTTACCTGGTGTCCCGCCCGGTGTCCTGTGTGCGTAATCTGTAGGTCCATGCGCGTTCCATTTCTTCAGAAGAGAAAGTCAACTGCCACAATGGATTTTATCGTCGATAGATATGTGAAAAACACCTTGAGGATTGATTCTAAACATCGGTTTGCCATGTTTCTGTCGATATTATGGAGTTCATTTGGAAAAAAGTTCGCGTTTTAATGACTTAATATATATATATTTTTTTCCCTCCCCAAATATGATGAACAAAACGGAGCGATTAGTCGACACAAATAATATATTTTTGTAAAAACTGAACATTTGCTATCTAACAGAGTCTCCTCATTGAAAACATCTGAAGTTCTTCAAAGGTAAATTATTTTATTTGAATTATTTTCTGTTTTTTTTTTTATGTTGCATGCTGAAAGAGAGGCATAATGCTATGCTAGGCTATCAATACTCTTACACAAATGCTTGTTTAGCTATGGTTCAAAAGCATATTTTGAAAATCTGAGATGACAGTGTTGTTAACAAAAGGCTAAGCTTGAGAGCAAATAGATTAATTTCATTTCATTTGCGATTTTCATTAATAGTTAACGTTGTGTTATGCTAATGAGCTTGCAGATAGATTTACACAATCCTGGATACAGGTTTTTTTTCGTAGCTAAACGTGACGCAGAAAACGGAGCGAATTCTCCTATACAAATAATCTTTCAGGAAAAACTGAACATTTGCTATCTGAGAGTCTCCTCATTGAAAGCATCAGAAAGTCATTCAAAGGTAAATGATTTTATTTGAATGTTTTTCTGTTTTTTGTGAAAATGTTGCCTGCTGAATGCTAACGCTAAATGCTACGTTAGCCATCAATACTGTTACACAAATGCTTGTTTTGCAATGGTTGAGAAGCATATTTTGAAAATATGAGATGACAGTGTTGTTAACAAAAGGCTAAGCTTGAGAGCAAATAGATTAATTTCATTTCATTTGCGATTTTCATGAATAGTTAACGTTGCGTTATGGTAATGAGCTTGCAGATAGATTTACACAATCCTGGATACAGGTTTTTTTTCGTAGCTAAACGTGACGCAGAAAACGGAGCGAATTCTCCTAAACAAATAATCTTTCAGGAAAAACTGAACATTTGCTATCTGAGAGTCTCCTCATTGAAAGCATCAGAAAGTCATTCAAAGGTAAATGATTTTATTTGAATGTTTTTCTGTTTTTTGTGAAAATGTTGCCTGCTGAATGCTAACGCTAAATGCTACGTTAGCCATCAATACTGTTACACAAATGCTTGTTTTGCAATGGTTGAGAAGCATATTTTGAAAATATGAGATGACAGTGTTGTTAACAAAAGGCTAAGCTTGAGAGCAAATAGATTAATTTCATTTAATTTGCGATTTTCATGAATAGTTAACGTTGCGTTATGGTAATGAGCTTGAGGCTGTATTCACGATCCCGGATCCGGGATGGCTCGACGCAAGAAGTTAAGGGGTGAAACACTGGCTTAAGTGGTGAAACACTGGCTTATGGGGTGAAACACTGGCTTAAGGGGTGAAACACTGGCTTAAGGGGTGAAACACTTGCTTAAGGGGTGAAACACTGGCTTAAGGGCTGAAACACTGGCTTAAGGGCTGAAACACTGACTTAAGGGGTGAAACACTGGCTTAAGGGGTGAAACACTGACTTAAGTTGTGAAACACTGGCTTAAGGGGTGAAACACTGACTTAAGGGGTGAAACACTGGCTTAAGGGGTGAAACACTGGCTTAAGGGGTGAAACACTGGCTTAAGGGGTGAAACACTGGCTTAAGGGGTGAAACACTGACTTAAGTTGTGAAACACTGGCTTAAGGGGTGAAACGCTGACTTAAGGGGTGAAACACTGACTTAAGGGGTGAAACACTGGCTTAAGGGGTGAAACGCTGACTTAAGGGGTGAAACACTGACTTAAGGGGTGAAACACTGACTTAAGGGGTGAAACACTGGCTTAAGGGGTGAAACACTGACTTAAGGGGTGAAACACTGGCTTAAGGGGTGAAACACTGACTTAAGTTGTGAAACACTGGCTTAAGGGGTGAAACACTGACTTAAGTTGTGAAACACTGGCTTAAGGGTGAAACACTGACTTAAGGGGTGAAACACTGACTTAAGGGGTGAAACACTGGCTTAAGGGGTGAAACACTGACTTAAGTTGTGAAACACTGGCTTAAGGGGTGAAACACTGACTTAAGGGGTGAAACACTGGCTTAAGGGGTGAAACGCTGACTTAAGGGGTGAAACACTGACTTAAGGGGTGAAACACTGGCTTAAGGGGTGAAACACTGACATAAGGGGTGAAACACTGACTTAAGGGGTGAAACACTGACTTAAGGGGTGAAACACTGGCTTAAGGGGTGAAAGCACACTCTGGTGGATCTGGTGTGGTGTGCTTAGCGTCTAATGGGTCTAGGGAGATCCAGAGTGTGTGTTTAAAGGGGATTTCTACAAGATAAAACACTCTCTGTGATCTATTATAGATGGATGTGGAGGCGAGGGAAGCTGACAGCACCATGTTAAAGCCCAAGACACACACACACACACACACACACACACACACACACACACACACACACACACACACACACACACACACACACACACACACACACACACACACACACACACACACACACACACACACACACACACACACACACAAACATAATGTATAAATGCCAAGATACAAACACACACATGCACACGCAATCACCTCCTCAAGAATGTGTTTCAACCCATCCACTAATACAAACCTGCTTTAACACCACACGCATATACTCACATCTGTGTGAAATACAGTTACAAATACTGTGTGCGTGTGTGTGTGTGTGTGTGTGTGTGTGTGTGTGTGTGTGTGTGTGTGTGTGTGTGTGTGTGTGTGTGTGTGTGTGTGTGTGTGTGTGTGTGTGTGTGTGTGTGTGTGTGTGTGTGTGTGTGTGTGTGTGTGTGTGTGTGTGTGAGAGAGCTGGGCGGGAGACCCGGTGGCGTGCTCCCTTCAGGCTATGGCTTGCACACGAGGCATGTGAGAGAGCGAATGAGAGAGGGAGAGGGAAGGAGAGAGAGAGAGGGAAAGACAGGGGGAGATGGAGAGAGAGAGAGAGAGAGAGAGAGAGAGAGAGAGAGAGAGAGAGAGAGAGAGAGAGAGAGAGAGAGAGAGAGAGAGAGAGAGAGAAAGAAAGAAAGAGCAATCTCTTTCAGATGTTTGGGGTCCTTCCTCACCCTTCACACACACACAAAATCACACACACAGACACACACGCTCTCCTACACTTTCACATGGTCACAATTACGCTCCTGTAAACAAGGCAGTCCGGAGTTGCATGAAACGCTCAGAGGATTGGGAAGAATGGGAATTCCTCTCCGGCCTCAGGGAAGAAAGTTGAGTAAAGGCTAGGAGCGGTTCAATGCACACAGCTACACACAGTCTGAACCACTGCACTCACAGGGAATAGTCTTCAGACTGCAGTTTGGCTTCTCCAATCCCAACTTTCCCCTGTCCTAGTAACACCTACACACACACAGACACACGAATACAATCCTCCTGAAGATGTACCAAGGAAAACACACACACTCACCTGTTCGTGGTATTCAATCCCCATACTCAGTGTATTAATCAGAATGGCGATCATGATCCCTCTTCCAAAGTACTTGCTGTCGACTATCTTCCTAAAGGTGTCACACACCAGCCTCCAGGCCCGGACCACTCGCCCTGCCGTGGTACCCAGCTTTCGCTGCCCCTTCCTGGGCTGACGGCTGTCCCGACGGTCCCTGCGGTCTCTGTGGTGGAGGTCCTGGGTGAACTCGTAGATGCCCTCGCTGTCTGAGTCCCCGGGGTTCTCGTTTCCGTCCGTGCCCTCTGACTCGCCTGCTAGGGCCTTGGCACAGTATGGGCATGACTCTGGGTCAAAGGGGAACGAGGGGTCCAGGGTTCCGATGACACTCAGGTCACGGTTGGATAGCTGGCCTGGAGGGAGGGATGGAGAAGACGATAGGGAGAGAAAACAGATATACAATAGCATCTTGGTTGATATTGTACCTTTTCAAACATGTAACTCAGAAAAATAGATGTTCCCATGTTCCCGTGTGTTTTATGGTGTACCTAGCGTGGGTGTGTGTGTGTCCACCAGACTCTGTGGTCCCCTCTCCAAGGTTAGTGGTGGTATATTGAGGTTGAGGTTTATATTACTGATGGTACTAGCTGTAACACTGACACTTCTAGACTCCATTAGTGCCCTGGGCTGTAGGGTGGGGTAGTTCTTAGGACCGGGGGCAGCAAAGGGCACTGAGTTCCTCTTCATAGCCCTGGACATGGGGATGGGTGCCAGGGAGAAGGGGCTAGGGGTAGGGGTGAGGGTAGTGGGGGTGGTGGGCTCCAGGTGGCAGTCTGTGTGGCACATGATGCCCAGCGCGGGATTGGCTGGTGACGCCGGGGTCGCCAAGTTCAGGTCAGAGGTCGATGGAGGAGGACCCAACATGAGCCGTCCAGCGCCACCGTTGTTGCTATGTGAACCCGTCTCCACGTCCGCCCCTCCTCCCCCGACCCCCTCCACCCCCTACCCCCTAGTCCCCCCTCACACTCCCATTCACTAGGTGATAGTGATGATGATGATGGTGATGTTGGTGAGCCAAGTGATGAACGGACATCGACCCTTTTCTGGAGACCACAGAACCCTGTCTGGAAGCCTTCCTCCTCCTTCTCTGGCTCCCCCTCTCTCGCTCCAGGGCAGGGGGAGAGGCTGCGATGTTCATCCCAGCACGGCGCATCAAGGCCCGACAGACATGGGCCACCTGCCTGCACCCCTTGCGGATGACATGGACCAGGAGTTTGAGCAGCTCGTCGTAGCAGGAGCCCGGCTCGGAGAAGGAGGCCAGGGTACTAGCGTTGGACAGGAAACGGATGCGCTGTTCCTTCATCAGCTGGCTCTCCCTCTGCTTGGTCTCACTGAACTGGGTGGCGATGACGACCAGACACAGGTTGATCATGAAGAAAGAGCCAATCTGGAGAGGGGCAACCAGAAACACACACAGAGTCTATACCCACACACTTTAGGGAGTTTTTCCACCTACATATCCATTGTGAGTTGAACATACAAATAACAGACAGCCTCCCAGGTTAGCTAGCGGCTAGCCTCCCAGCCTCTGAGAAGCAGCTCCCCCAGCTCTGTGAATGTGTGCTTGAGGAGATAATACTCCTGTACTGTATCACCAGGCTGTGTACTGCTGAAGGGAGTTTCAGACTGAACAGATGTTGAGTGGTGTACTGAGACATGTTGTTTCTGGAAGCAGACGTAAGGGCCTGGGAGGGCATTCAGGAGTCAGGAGTTTGCTAAAAGCTTGAATAAGCAGCTATGCCATTGCATTGAATTATGCTACACACACACACACACACACACACACACACAAACTATAGATTCATTCTAATAATTAACTCTCCCCACTTATTTGGTCACTTACGATGATGAGGAGGATGAAGTAGATGAAGTTGTAGAAGGAGTGAGAATCCATCACAAAGTACATAATGTCCACCCAGCCCTCCAGGGTGATCACCTATCAGCACGAGAAGGAAGGAGAGAAAGAGAAGAGACAGAGAGAGACAGACACACAGAAAGATATAGATATCACACAAACAAAGGCTGTAGGTCAGGCATTTAGACTTCAAACCCCTTCCTAGTGCACCATCCACATCACACCAACTACTGAACACTCTCTGAACACACTCTCTCTCTCTCTCTCTGTGTTTGAGTTTCACCTCAAGAACAGAGCCACTGAGAATGAGTTAACATTGGATCTGTTAAAGCAGTCATTTCGACTGCTTATGATTCTTTTTTAAGTCCTGCCCCCCCCCCCCCTTCTGTCCTTGACTTTTCCAAAATAAGTCCATATAACACACTGTCTGTGTTAGAATCTTAATATTTCAAACACAACTGGAGTTATAACCAGTTTTAGGAGGCCATGTCACTCCCACATGTTGCCCCTCCTTCTCCCAACAGTAGGACCTGCTCCACACCTTCTCCCAACAGTAGGACCTGCTCCACACCTTCTCCCAACAGTAAGACCTGCTCCACACCTTCTCCCAACAGTAGGACCTGCTCCACACCTTCTCCCAACAGTAGGACCTGCTCCACACCTTCTCCCAACAGTAGGACCTCCTCCACACCTTCTCCCAACAATAGGACCTGCTCCACACCTTCTCCCAACAGTAGGACCTGCTCCACACCTTCTCCCTACAGTAGGACCTGCTCCACACCTTCTCCCAACAGTAGGACCTGCTCCACACCTTCTCCCAACAGTAGGACCTGCTCCACACCTTCTCACAACAATAGGACCTGTTCCACACCTTCTCCCAACAGTAGGACCTGCTCCACACCTTCTCCCAACAGTAGGACCTGCTCCACTCCTTCTCCCAACAGTAGCACCTGCTCCACACCTTCTCCCAACAGTAGGACCTGCTCCACACCTTCTCCCAACAGTAGGACCTGCTCCACACCTTCTCCCTACAGTAGGACCTGCTCCACACCTTCTCCCAACAGTAGGACCTGCTCCACACCTTCTCCCAACAGTAGGACCTGCTCCACACCTTCTCCCAACAGTAGGACCTGCTCCACTCCTTCTCCCAACAGTAGCACCTGCTCCACACGTTCTCCCAACAGTAGGACCTGCTCCACACCTTCTCCCAACAGTAGGACCTGCTCCACACCTTCTCCCTACAGTAGGACCTGCTCCACACCTTCTCCCAACAGTAGGACCTGCTCCACACCTTCTCCCAACAGTAGGACCTGCTCCACACCTTCTCCCAACAGTAGGACCTGCTCCACACCTTCTCCCAACAGTAGGACCTAAAATGGAATGTGTCCTACTGTATATCAGTCCACTGAATCCAAACAGTCTTATCAGTCTACTCTGGCCTAGTTGGAGGAGGCTACACAGTGAGAGCGTGTGCAATTGTTCATGCTGAACGGTTTTCGATATCTGGAAAAACATCCGGGCAGCAGGTGAGCCAATGTCGGAGAATGTGGTGACGAGGATTGTGGAACCTTAAATTGGCAAGGGGAGAAATGTCACAGTGGACAATTCCCTCACTTCACTGTCATTGGCAGTCGAGTAGCTTGCCAAGAAAACAAGTCTGGCCGGCACCGTGATCAAAGTGAGTCGGGAGGTCCTTCCACTGCGCAAAATAAGGCACCTGCACAACGGTGCTGAAGAATGACAAGACGCCAGGGACACAATAAAGAGAGAACTGGAGTGTCAATGCTGTGGGTAACTGGAGAAAGGAGTCAGGCGCAGGAGAGCTGAGATGCGTGGACAAGGTATTTAATTCAAGAAAACACCAGTATAAACGCAATACTATGGTGCTGGAAAAATACCGGTACCACGAATTAAAACAGGCGTAAATACAAAACCCGGAACAATATACCAGCCGTCAGATACAGCCTTACAATAAAACAAACACGCACACACACATGGGGGAAACCAGAGGGTTAAATAATGAACATGTAATAGGGGAATTTAAACCAGGTGTGTAAAAAAACAAAGACCAAACAAATGGAAAATAAAAAGTGGATCGGTGATGGCCAGAAGGCCGGTGACGTCGACCGCCGAATGCCGCTCGAACAAGAAGAGGGACCGACTCCGGCGGAAGTCGGGACAGGGAGACTATTACACACTACAACCAAACAAAGGTATGTCAAAGTGTGTCAAGCCGGTGAACTTTACGAGGTTTTATGTCAACTGTTGAATGAAATCCAACGGATGCCATTGCATGAAGACACACACAAGCACGCGCTGAAGATAATTGACTATTTTTGACCGCTGTCACATCAACGCTCATATTCATTATAATGCTTTTTGCTCAGTTCCACTCTTTATCATTTGACCGTGCATCTTGGCGGTTGGGATATATCTACATGTTTTGCGCTATAAAAAGAAGCTGCTACTGTGTTACAAAACAAATGCTTCCTGTTTCACAGTTGTAACAGTCACTCCGTGAATACAATTGATTGAATCCCTGAATATTTTTCATTGCTGTATGAACACAACCAATGATTATCTTTGCGATAGCATACAGTGTATGAGACGTATTAATCACACTGTTGGAATGTTGCAGTCAGAATGACTGCTCATTGGCTCAAAGGGCGGTCCGTCGAGGCCCGGCGGTTCTCATGCTAATAGTGGAAATCCTCAATCTTTCTGATTCAGGAGTATGTCTGTGAAGTCTGTAAGGACACAACTACAACACGGGGACAAATTAAAACTCGAGCGAAGTCCCTGCGATGAATAGGCTGACGAGAGACCGAATGACAGAAATTATATTTAGCGCGCTTCACTCCACTTCCATCGCCATAGCGACCCTCTTAATCTATTCATCCCTATTCCTTAGATGCAGCAGCAGTACAACCAATTATGCTCTCGGTCTCTGTGTCTCATACACCCTAATGCAACCTAACCCTGGGAAGGATACAGCTCAACAGCTACGTCAAAGTCTTAAGGAGTGACCAGTCAAGTGGTCAGTCAACTGTTTGGTGTACTTCAAAACAAAGAAAGAGATTAAAAAACAAACACTGACGATCCTGCTTTAAAAGTTCTTTTTTAACAAGATACTGTACAGTGTAGCGTAAAACCAATTTCCAAAAGATCAGCTGTCTCTAACCCCGGTGCCAACAATTTAAAGTACCACAACACTTTAAACTCGCAGGCTCTGAGTATGCAGCTGATCACTAAATTAGCATCAGACAGATGAGACAGTGACACCATCTTCCTGAGACACTTCTGAAATACAGCCATCCTGGAACATTAAATGCCTTGGTTTTTATTGGTAAACAGTATTGACTGTGCTTTGCGGAGTGTAAGTGTGCATGTGGCTTCATGTACATACAGTTGAAGTCGGAAGTTGGATACACCTTAGCCAAATAAATTTAAACTCAGTTCTTCACAATTCCTGACATCTAATCCTAGTAAAAATGCCCTGTCTTTGGTCAGTTAGGATCACCACTGTTTTTTAAGAATGTGAAATGTCAGAATAATAGTAGAGAGAAGGATTTATTTCAGCTTGTATTTCTTTCATCATATTCCCAGTGGGTCAGAAGTTCACATACACTCAATTAGTATTTGGTAGCATTGCATTTAAATTGTTTAACTTGGGTCAAACATTTTGGGTAGCCTTCCACAAGCTTCCCACAGAAAGTTGGGTGAATTTTGGCCCATTCCTCCTGACAGAGCTGGTGTAACTGAGTCAGGTTTGTAGGCCTCTTTGCTCGCACACGCTTATCCAGCATCTTCACAAAGGTCATTTGCTGTTGTTCTGGGATTGATTTGCACTTTTCGCACCAAAGTACATTCATCTCTAGGAGACAGAACGCGTCTCCTTCCTGAGCGGTATGACGGCTGCATGGTCCTATGGTGTTTATACTTATGTACTATTGTTTGTACAGATGAACGTGGTACCTTCAGGCGTTTGGAAATTGCTCCAGGGATGAAACAGACTTGTGGAGGTCAACAAAACATTTTCTGAGGTCTTGACTGATTTATTTTGATATTCCCATGATGTCAGGCAAAGAGGCACTGAGATTGAAGGTAGTTCCTTGAAATACATCCACAGGTACACCTCCAATTGACTCAAAAATAAGCAGCCATGACATCATTTTCTGAAATTTCCCAAGCTGTTTAAAGGCACAGTCAACTTAGTGTATGTAAACTTCTGACCCACTGGAATTGTGATACAATGAATTATAAGTGAAATAATCTTGTGTCATGCACAAAGTAGATGTCCTAACCGACTTGCCAAAACTATAGTTTGTTATCAAGAAATGTGTGGAGTGGTTGAAAAACTAGTTTTAATGACTCCAACCTAAGTGTATGTAAACTTCCGACTTCAACTGTACATGTATCTGTGTTGCTGTCCATACAATTACATATATGCGTACGCACAATCCATATGTATACCACAGAAGGTTGGTGGCACCTTAATTGGGGAGGATGGTCTTGTGGTAAGCGGAATGAGTGGAATGGTATTCAAATATATCCATTCGCTCTGTTCCAGCCATCATTGTGAGCCGTCCTCCCGTCAGCAGCCTCCACTGATGCACACAGGCACGCCCACGCCATTCCCTCACCTGAAAGATGGCGATCCAGGCGTAGCAGATGTTATCAAAGTTGATGGCCCCTTTGAAGGGGTTGACGTGTCCCGCCGAGCAGTTACTGTAGTACTGGTTCCAGTTGATACAGGTGGTGTTGTCTGTGCTGTTGTAGGACTTCATGTCCATCTGACACTGGAGACCTCCCTCCTCATACAGGGTGGGCACAGAGGAACACAGGCGCATGCCGTTCTCCCTGGGCATGGAGCAGATGAAGGGGTTCTCGTCATCGTTCTCCGTGTGGTAATAGTTGCCGAGCTCGACGGACAGAGGACTGGCGAGAGAGGAGAGAGATTTACAGTTAGGGTTCTAGTAGGTAGGCATGGAGAATATGAAGGGGTTTGGTCACGGTTCTCTGCATGGTAGTAGCTCCCCAGCACCACAGGTAGAGGACTAGAGGGAAGAGAGGAGAGAGGGGATAATAGCAAGGTTAGTGTAGCAGTTGGTGGAGTTCTCCCATCTAGGGTTTTCATCATTGTTCCCTACGCAATCTGTGTATTTACATAATATATATATATTTTTTTACCTTGATTTAACTAGGCAAGTCAGTTAAGAACTCATTTTTATTTATAATTACGGCCAACTCCGGCCAAACCCTAACCCGGATGACGCTGGGCCAATTGTGCTCCGCCCTATGGGACTCCCAATCACGGCCGGTTGTGATACAGCCTGGAAACGAACCAGGGTCTGTAGTGATGCCTCTCGCACTGAGATGCAGCACCTTAGACCGCTGAGCCACTCGGGCGTGCACGTGTACAGTATGTCCCTCGTCTGGGTGTCTGTGTTAACCACGGCTTAGCTCTAATGGCGCACATCTCCGTCAGAGGATAGATAATTGGTGCGTCTGTCAACACAGACTGCCTAGAGGCGATGTGACACGCTGGATCGGTGTGTGTGTGTGTGTGTTTGTTTTGATGCATTAGCCACACAAGTAGCTTCAATTACTTACTGGGCCAAATCCTCCCTCTAGTACTGCTATGGCAGTCCCAGTTATATATTTATATGCTAACACATATATATTTATTTAAGCTATTTAAGCTATTTCACACTTTAGGATGGAGTTATGCAACAGCTTCGGCTGGCGAGTCAATCTGTGTTGGAGGGGATTTAATCCTTGTATCCATCATGGAATTTAATAGTGCGCAGTCACGTGGCTAATGCAATGGCAAAACTGTGGTAATTAAAGTTATGATTAAAGATGTCTTTCCATTGAAGTTTCTTGCTGTTGCAGTCTGTTCAAATGGCTTTATCTGCTATTATGACATACAAAATGACGGGAATGTAACATTGCGTGACATTTCAAGAGAACCTGAAATGTTTCGTCCAAATGGAATAGAATGAAAAGTCTTCACGAACCCATAATGTAGATTGACATTTAGGTCCTTTATGAGAAAATGTCATAAATCATAACTACCATGGTGGAAATGTCATATACCATGTATTACTTATAGAGCCCGCTGCTGTCTAAGTCTATGGGCAGTAATGGTCTCACTCTAATCTCACTAGTTATCCTCTCCTTCCCATTTATCACCTCTATATAATCATGGCTACTCGTTGATTAATACAGGAGGGATGACGCTGCTCAGGAAATGGCGGTGGTGGCCAGTATGTCTGACGGTACTTTTTTTCAAGGTCAACCTTTCCCTACACTGTAAACCCCAAGACATTTTTTTTTACTCAAATACTTCTAGGAAGTTGTACTCAAAATCAATGAAAAGTCATTATTACCTCAAATATTTTTGTGGTACTTACTCAAAACTAAATGAGAAGTCACACCCTCTATATTTTGTCAAATATATGATAACAAAGGAACTTTTTTCCCCAGCATTCTCTACTGCAGGTTGATAGTTTGGAATTGTTTTTAATGTCTGAGTTTCTGCATGTACATTGAATGATTGATTGATTAACACGTAGATGCTACACAAAGATAAATGACAGTTTTGTAAACAAATCCAATCATAGAATTGTTTGCACCTGTTACTGAAATGCTTGTTCCACTTTAAATGTCTTAGGTCATCTCCTCCCACTGTGCTTAATCTTGGCAGTCATTATGACTGCAGGTTTGCGGCTGAATACAAAATTTCAACTGTTGGATATTCTAACGCTGGCTAGATTCCAACAGGAATTAGACATCACTTTGCAAACTAGCGTAATGTGATTTACATTTACGGTTGCAAGATTCTGGCTAATTTCCCAGGTTTTCAGAACTCCTGGTTGGAAGATTACAGTTTGTGGAATTTTGCAGCCAGACTTGCAGGCCTGATGTGGCCTGTAAATGTTGAGTTTCAGGTCTATGTATAAGGTCTTATGTCATGGGTGGTAACTGTACAATTCAATCGAAGAGCAAAGGCACACTGGTAAATGATTGGATGCGTGGCTTAGTGGGGGAGTTACATTTAAGCATTACCTTACTCCAAAAAACTGCATTTTTATTACTCATATGAAGGTTGTTCACTTCAGCTATTATATGTTTCGTAACGGAATTTTGGTGAGGTCATCGGTTTCCTCAAAATGTGTGCGCAGCTAGAACTGATCTGGTTTTACAGTGTATCAACATCCCACGTTCTGGAAACCAAGCAATCCGCATCAACAGCCCGCACACAGATTAAGTAACAGAGGCTCATTTGCTACAGAAAATAAACTCACCTCGTTTGCCTCTGACCTCATTACCATCAAACCAAACCCATTCATTTCTACCCTCTTCTTAACCGTAACCCCCCCTCACCACTTCTCACCACTTCTCACCCAAAACCTCCTCACCCGCACCCTCCTCAGCCCTATCCCCCCCACCACCACCACCACCACACACACACACGCGCGCGCACATACACAGTTCTACTCACAGTGAGAAGTTCTCAGGCAGGAAGCAGCGGTTTCTCAGTAGCCCCGCCCACAGCTGCACGCCCACAATGCCGAAGATGAAGAAGACAAAGAAACAGAGCAGCAGGACATTCCCCAGCATGGGCAGGGTGTCCAGTAGCAGGGTCACCAGGATACGCATACCTAACACACACAAACAAACACACACATTGTTTTTAATACCTTGTCAGACACATACGTATACAGAAATCAACACGTGTCTGGTATCATACACATTCACACACACACATCTTTATATATAAGTGGAGGAAAATAGAATGGTTCAACTACAGTACACGACGAGCCCAGATGGTATATTGTAATAGTGACAACGCAGTATACCATTCCTGTCTCTGTGTGTCAGAGTACACTGTGCATGCCTGAGGAGGACAAGTTAGGAACTTCAGCAGCTCCTGTAACTGCAGTAAAGCGCCTCAGCTTTACCACAATCTCTTCAGCCTCCTCCTCACGCTCCTGCCCACACAGTCCCTGGGGCCTATCGCTGTGTGACTTCCTCCTCCCTCCCTACTAACCAGACAGTGGTTAAATCAGTTATATACACACTCTATCTATCTATCTATCTATCTATCTATCTATCTATCTATCTATCTATCTATCTATCTATCTATCTATCTATCTATCTATCTATCTATCTATCTATCTATCTATCTATCTATCTATCTCTCTCTCTCTCTCTCTCTCTCTCTCTCTCTCTCTCTCTCTCTCTCTCTCTCTCTCTCTCTCTCTCTCTCTCTCTCTCTCTCGGCATGGGAAACATATGTTTACATTGCCAAAGCAAGTGAAATAAATAATAAACAAAAGTGAAATGAACAGTAAACATTACACTCACAAAAGTTCCAAAAGATGAAGACATTTGTCTGTATACAGTGTTGTAATGATCTCTCTCTCCCCCCTCTTCCCCCCTCTTCCCCTTCTACCTCCCTCCCGCCCTTAAAGATCCTCTGTAGTTAAGCTCGCAGCAGAAACAGGTGACTCGGGCGTCAGTAATTTTCCGATCAGGATTTCTCCGGGTAATTGGAGGAGCCGGGTTAATCCCTGTCTGCTCAATGACTACCACCACCACGGGGAGAACCAGTGAGAAATTAGTCGATTTTGGAAAGAAAGAGACAGAGCGAGGGAGGAAGAAGAGTGAGAAAGAGACAGAAAGTGGGAGAAGGAGAAAGAGAGAGGATGGAGAGTGGGAGAGATATGCGATAGAGAATCAGAGAGCAAAAGAGAAGGAGGGGAGAGAGAGAAAGAGAAATGTGCACATTTGAAAAGAAAATGGGTAGGGAGCAAAATAGGCAGAATGAAGAGCGCTCAGTAGAGATAAGAAGCGAGGGATGGTATCATCGGAGGAGAGAGAAGAGAAGTGAGCCACAATGAGAAGCATGTCTGGGTAGATAACAGGCGTGTCGACAGTTTGGGTTCACATCCAGCTGTATTGTGTCTCTCTATCTAGTCTCACAGTCATCAGCTTTTTACAGCTACGCTGCCTGACGGGGAACAAATACACAAGACACAAATCCAAGCCTAAGAGAGGAGTTGGGTCGTTCCACCAATTCGGTGCAGTTTGAGAAGTATAACTTGGTAAAAAAATAATATTTAAAAACCATTTGATTTGACCTCATTTTAACATTCTGTCATAAAGAGCACATGTTCAAGAGGTTAAATACATGTAAGAAATACTATAGTAAGTGCTTATTAAGTGCCAAATAAAGTCAACAAATCAGCATTTTGACATCTGTGCGCTCTCTGTGATTTCGAGGAAGATTCTAACTCCACGTTGTCACTGTCATTGTAAAGCCCTAGTCATTGTGTTACTTTGACAAAGTTATTTCTGAGGGTTATTATTGATTTCATGGGATTAGTGATTCATTCAAGTCTGTCCCTCATTTTGAAGTCAACCCTGTGACGTCACTTGAAGTCTCATTTTAATATGGTTTAACGATTCCTTTTCAAATATTTATTTCAAAAGAAACATTGAACATCTAATAGTCAAATTATAGTGTAAAAGCTGGTTCTATCATTTGTTTGCCATTGTCTGGTGTTTTTGTGGTGAAAAACTGAGTGGGTCTAGCACAACACGTCAACCCTGTGAAATTGTTGAAATGTTTTAACATTGCAAACAACAAGCGTCCATTCCCCCATCACAGGGGGATTCATGGCTGATTTAACTAGCAATTAACAGTTGGAGGGCCGTTCTCGGGAATTTTTCCCAAATATGAAACATTTCCACTTGGTTACGAACAAACCATAAGACTGCTAACCATCCACTGTAGAGCAGTATAACATAACTCTGGTTGCGTGTTATATTCCACAAGGTTGCGCTTTCAAACTCAGTGATGGACACAATTGTTATTATTATTATGTTTTTTATTACCCTATCCCAAACCTTAACTCTTACCTTAACCATTCGGAATGAGTGCCTAAACTTAAGATTTGAACCCTATCCAAAAGCTTAACACTTAACCTTCTAAATTTGACGTATGGAGCAACTTCAAAATTTGATCAACCCAGGGTGTCAAAAAAACACTTCAAAATGTGACATTTGGAACAACATCCAAATTTGATATTTGGAGAAATTTGGAAAACGTCTTAATTCTGCAGTGACACTGTGAGTGTCACGACTTCCGCCGGAGTCGGTCCCTCTCCTTGTTCGGGCGGCGTTCGGCAAGCGGAGTTTGGCGGTCGACGTCACTGGCTTCTAGCCATCGCCGATCCACTTTTCATTTTCCATTTGTTTTGTCTTTGTCTTACACACCTGGTTTCAATTCCCCAATTACTTGTTCATTATTTAACCCTCTGTTGCCCCATGCTTGTTTGTGAGTAATTGTTTGTATGTAGTATGGTCGGTTTATGTGGGCTCTCTTTTTTGTACATGTTGAGTAAAGTATGTTTACTTACTCATATCTGCTGTCCTACGCCTGACTCCTCTACACCAGCTACACACAGACCGCATTACAGTGAGAACTTGTTGCTATAATAAAGAGCATTTCTTTTAATATAATAGGCTTTTGAAATGCAATATTGGTGCACAATTTCTACTTAAAATATTAATGGGATGCAAAAAAACACTTTTCGTGGAACAACCCAGGTAGCTGAGATGTTAAGCTACAAGTTATACAATATTATTATATACCACAGGGAGATATTCTACAGAGTAAAGAAATGCAGACTCACACTATAGATCAAATGGAAAAGGAAAGGCAACACTCAAAGGTCCCAATCCTATTTTTAGATCAGCACACCTCAGGTTTTTGCGGGAAATCATCCAATGACATCAACAATGCATGACATTTTTACTCTTTGGAATTAACACATTAATGCAGAATATGTCAACACATAAACTACTAAACAGCACATGAATAATGTTTAGGGCTGTCAGAGTTAATCAGTGTATACAGCTAAAACAACAATGGGATGTCCCATCAAGTTGACATTGAGGTTAACCCTCTAGTCTAAGTCATATCTAAGCCAAGGGGGGGAGGGGGGGTTCTAAGTGGACATATGAATATGTTTTAAGACGGTCAAACCTAGGATTGTCTATTTGATTTGGAATTTTAAGATATAAGAAAGATCAGGAAACTTTGCGGTGGATTGAGACGCAGCTACTGAAAAAAAACAGATCTCTATATCTTAAACAGACTCATTTTGATGGGGGTGTTTGTAGGCCAACGGTTAAAGATAGTGTGCTTTATCAATTCACCAGATTCTCTTACCGTTACTTTGGACAAAGTCAAGACATCAATATTCTTGTAGTGCTTTTTGTATAAAAAAAATCGTATATTAGAGCTCAATATTAGCAAATGCTGAATTAGTGATTAATCACAGCAGATTAACTCGACAGATCACAACAGATTAAATGTTTTAACCGTTGACAGGGCACATTTTTTATTTAACTAGGCAAATCAGTTAAGAACAAATTATTATTTACAATGACGGCCTACCCCAGCCAAACCGAGACAACACTGGGCCAATTGTGCACCGTCCTACGGGACTCCCAATCACAACCAGATGTGGATTTGAACCAAGGACTGTAGTGACTCCTCTTGCACTGAGATGCAGTGCCTTAGACTGCTGCGCCACTCGGGAGCAACAATGTCCTACCCCAGCCAAACCCTAACCTGGACGATGCTGAGTAAATTGTGAGCTGCCCTTTGGGACTCTCAATCACGGCCAGTTGTGATACAGCCTGGAATCAAACCAGGGTTTGTAGTGACACCTCTAGCAATGAGATGTAGTGCGTTAGACCGCTGCGCCACTTGGGAGCCTAATAAACGTATGCACTTATTGGGTGCATTATGTATACATTATTCTAGTCTGTACTTATACTAAGGTCAAAAAAAAAAATCCAGTATGTATGTTGTGTATTTTGTTAGTGCGTGCTCTACATTATCCCCTTCAGATAATCACCATGAACTCTCCAGGAAACAGCATTCAGCAGGATTCAGTTTGTTCAACACTCCCTGACGAGGGACACTTTCTGCATGTTACAGCACTTTCTCTTTCTCCCTCTCTATCTCCATCTCTCTCTGTCTTTCGTTCAATTTCTCTATCTCTCTCTGGTCATTAATGAGTAAAACAGCAATGCAAAGCAATGCAGCGCACACATACACATTAATGAGTCGACTCCACACTGCAGTGCGCTGAGCTATGGGAGAATGATGCTTAGCTCTGCCTGTCACAGAGTTTAGGATTACTGTCTTATAGTCGCATTAAACATAGAGGCTCACTCCAATGCAAGTCATGGGCTTAGTCCCAATAGTGTAACTTTGCTTCCTTTTACGTGAAAATGAAGGGCTTTATAGGAAACTGTGCCCTAACCTTCGGGAATAAATGGCTACTGTGGCCAAATGCGTTTCTCTGATGTGTTGTTATGCTAATGACATACATCAGCTTATTGTTGAGCCAACTTGGATCATAGGGGATCCCCAGGTTATTAAATTGATGCATGAAAGCAAATTTTAAAAAGCTGGACAAGCTGGAAATTGTGAATAATGGAACAAGATGGCATTTCAACAGCATCTCACGGTTTGACTTCAGTATTCAACGTTTGTCCAGGGGAGATAAACATCACATTTTCAACGGTTAAGTTTAGGCATTCATTCCGAATGGTTAAGGTAAGGGTTAAGGTTTGGGATAAGGGTCAAAAAAATGAAATACTGCCTAGCACTGGGACTGAACATGTGACCCTCGGAACCAGAACTCCGGGATAGGTTTACAACTGAAACAATTTGACGGTTAAGTTTAGGCATTAATTTCCAAATTGGAGCTGGAGCTCACGCCTTACACCCATCTGCCATCCCCAGCCACTGCACCCAAGCAAGCCTACTTGATGGTAATAGCGCTCACCGTTGCCCCTAGTGTCCAGTTTGTAAGGCATTTCCCAAAGTCCAGTGGACCTGGACGAACGTTGAATATCGCCTTGGATCTCAAGTGACTGGGCATATATCCTACATATTCATTAATTCCTTCTGAGGTATGTCTTTTTCCCTTTCCTTTTCTCTCTCACACACACAAACGAACACCTCTCCCCACTCCCTCACAACCACACACTCTCCCTTTCTCCACAACCTAAACATAATCCGATCTGATTGACATTTCGTCTTGTATAATAACCGTCTCTCTCCTCCTCGGGTCTTTGTGTGCTTTCCAGTTACGCGCTGGGCGGCCATTTAATGTCAACATGGCTGCCAGGAAACTGACTGTGATGGGAGCCCATCTGCTTACAGGCACATCAAATCTCTCCTGTCCTCTCGGCTGAGGCCAGCCCTAGAACTGGCAGCACTGTGTGTCTACCTAACTCTACTGATGGAGTTTCAAAAGAGGGAGTTGGAACACACCTGCGTCCCTCTGTAGCCTAATCCGTAGGCAATAGCCCTTGACAAAGGGTCTAAACCCAAAGTTCTGGATTGTGTTGTATTCATTATGTTGTTTTGATTAGGGAGGAAACAAAAGGGCTAAGATGGGTGTACAGCAGAGTTAGCATGAATTAGCATACAGTAACTGAATCTCCCTAAGGTACAACTAGTGTGTTGCTTTGTAAATATTTTATGAGATTGTTACATGAAATGCTATATTGGCAGTACATGCTCTAATATAATCATAGGGATACCTAGTCAGTTGCACTGAGATAATAATGGGAGGGGATGGCTGCTGTTTTACGGGCTCCTAACCAACTGTGCTATTTTGTTCGTTTTTTCACGTTATTTGTTAGTCATTATTTTGCTTATTTTGTACAGGATGTTGCTGCTACCGTCTCTTACAGTGGGGCAAAAAAAAGTATTTAGTCAGCCACCAATTGTGCAAGTTCTCCCACTTAAAAATATGAGAGAGGCCTGTAATTTTCATCATAGGTACACTTCAACTATGACAGACAAAATGAGACAAAAAAAATCCAGAAAATCACAATGTAGGATTTTTTATGAATTTATTTGCAAATTATGGTGGAAAATAAGTATTTGGTAACCTACAAACAAGCAAGATTTCTGGCTCTCACAGACCTGTAACTTCTTCTTTAAGAGGCTCCTCTGTCCTCCGCCAGAAGAATTAGCAGGATGTGTACTCAATGCATGCGTGGACCAACTGGCAGATGTCTTCACTGACAATTTCAACCTCTCCCTGAATGAGTCTGTAATACCTACAAGCTTCAAGAAGACCGCCATAGTCCCTGTGCCCAAGGAAGCGAAGGTAACCTGCCTAAATGACTACCGCCTGTAGCACTCACGTCGGTATCCATGAAGTGATTTGAAAGGCTGGTCATGGCTTACATCAACAGCATCCTCCCGGATATTCTAGACCCACTCCAATTTGGATACCGCCCCAACAGATGATTCACAGACCCCCCCCAGTAACCATAAGGTTGCTAAATCAAATTCCCGAGCCAACAAGGTAAAAATCTGTCAATCTGCCCCTGAACAAGGCAGTTAGCCCACTGTTCTGACTTGCCTAGTTAAATAAATATTGAAATAAATATTTAAAAAAGTTCTACAGCTGCACCATTGAGAGCATCCTGACCGGGTGCATCACCTCCTGGTATGGCAACTGATCGGCATCTGACCGTAAGGCACTACAGAGGGTAGTGCGTGCGGCCACGTACATCACTGGGACCAAGCTTCCTGCCATCCAGGACCTACATACTAGGCGGTGTCAGAGGAAGGCCCCAAAAGTTGTCAAAGA
>NC_060179.1:57750877-57788377 GCF_021184085.1 Oncorhynchus gorbuscha | reverse complement strand
TATATAACAAAGTATTGAGATAAACTTTTATTGACCAAATACTTATTTTCCACCATAATTTGCAAATAAATTAATTACAAATCCTACAATGTGATTTTCTGGATTTTCTTTTCTCATTTTGTCTGTCATAGTTGAAGTGTACCTATGTTCTCACCCCATATATATATATATATATATATATATATATATATATATATATATATATATATATATATATATATATATATATATATATATATATATATATATATATATATATAGTACCAGTCAAACGTTTGGACACACCTACTCATACAGGGGTTTTTCTTTATTTTGACTACTTTATACATTCTATAATAATAGTGAAGACATCACAACTATGAAATAACACATATGGAATCATGTAGTACCCAAAAAAGTAAGAATATATTTTAGATTTCTAGATTCTTCAAAGTAGCAACCCTTGATGACAGCTGAGCACTTGTTGGCTGCTTTTCTTTCACTCTGCTGTCCAACTCATTTCAATTGGGTTGAGGTCAGGTGATTGTGGAGGCCAGGTCATCTGATGCAGCACTCCATCACTCTCCTTCTTGGTTAAATAGCCCTTACACAGCCTGGAGGTGTGTTTTGCGTCATTGTCCTGTTGAAAAACAAATGATAGTCCCACTAAGCGCAAACCAGATGGGATAGTGTATTGCTGTAGAATGCTGTGGTAACTATGCTGGTTAAGTGTGCCTTGAATTCTAAATAAATCTCTGACAGTGTCACCAGCAAAGCACCCCAACACCATCACACCTCCTCCTCCATGCTTCACGGTGGGAGCCACACATGCAGAGATCATCTGTTCACCTACTCTGCACAAAGACACAGCGGTTGGAACTAAAAATCTCTCATTTAGAATCATCAGAGTAAAGGATTTCCATTGCTTGTGTTTCTTGGCCCAAGCAAGTCTCTTCTTATTATTGGTGTCCTTTAGTAGTTGTTTCTTTGCAGCAATTCGACCATGAAGGCCTGATTCACGCAGTCTCCTCTGAACAGTTGATGTTGAGAAGTGTCTGTTACTTGAATTCTGAGATGCATTTATTTGGGCTGCAATTTCTGAGGCTAGTAACTGTAATGAACTTATCCTCTGCAGCAGAGGTAACTCTGGGTCTTCCTTTCCTGTGGTGGTCCTCATGAGAGCCAGTTTCATTATAGTGCTTGATGGTTTTTCCGACTTGACTGACGTTCATGTCTAAAAGTAATAACAGACTGTCGTTTCTCTTTGTTTATTTAAGCTGTTCTTGCCATGATATGGACTTGGTCTTTTATCAAATAGGGCTATCTTCTGTATACCAACCCTACCTTGTCACAACACAACTGATTGGCTCAAATGAACTTTTAACAGAGAGAATGCCAAGAGTGTGCAAAGCTGTCATCAAGGAAAAAGGTGGCTAATCTCAAATATAAAATATATCTTCATTTGTTTAACACTTTCTTGGTTACTACATGATTCCATATGTGTTATTTCATTGTTTTGATGTCTTCAGTATTATTCTACAAAGTAGATAATAGTAAAAATAAAGAAAAGCCCTGGAATGAGTAGGTGTGTCCAAACTTTGACTGGTATTGTATATATTCATTTTTTTTACACATATAACCCATTTTTGGGGGGCGAAGCACAAAACAACCTTTATACTCCAACTAAACCGGTACTGGTTACCTTCAGACAATAGCAAAATGTAGAACACCATCGCCATGTATCCACACCATGTATCATTCACATCATCAGCCTACACATGCTGAGAGTTTAAAGCTACACCAGACACACCACCCTCCTCAATTCCCCCCATAACCTACCTCCCAGGCTAGTTTTGGTTAGCCTCCTTACTCCCATTTCCAGGAATGGCCTGGGACACTTGGCCCCAAGGCAGACCTAACCCTGCAACAGGAGCCACGGTCAACACTGCCCTCCCAGTTCTCGCCCCCAGACCCTTCATCCAGAGGACTAAGCTCGGTCAACACTGCCCTCCCAGTTCTCGCCCCCAGCAGACCCTGCATCCAGAGGACTAAGCTCGGTCAACACTGCCCTCCCAGTTCTCGCCACCAGACCCTGCATCCAGTGGACTAAGCTCAGTCAACACTGCCCTCCCAGTTCTCGCCACCAGACCCTGCATCCAGTGGACTGAGCTCGGTCAACACTGCCCTCCCAGTTCTCGCCCCCAGACCCTTCATCCAGTGGACTGAGCTCGGTCAACACTGCCCTCCCAGTTCTCGCCACCAGACCCTGCATCCAGTGGACTAAGCTCGGTCAACACTGCCCTCCCAGTTCTCGCCACCAGACCCTTCATCCAGAGGACTAAGCTCGGTCAACACTGTCCTCCCAGTTCTCGCCACCAGACCCTTCATCCAGAGGACTAAGCTCGGTCAACACTGCCCTCCCAGTTCTCGCCACCAGACCCTGCATCCAGTGGACTAAGCTCGGTCAACACTGCCCTCCCAGTTCTCGCCACCAGACCCTTCATCCAGAGGACTAAGCTCGGTCAACACTGCCCTCCCAGTTCTCGCCACCAGACCCTTCATCCAGAGGACTAAGCTCAGTCAACACTGCCCTCCCAGTTCTCGCCACCAGACCCTTCATCCAGAGGACTAAGCTCGGTCAACACTGCCCTCCAGTTCTCGCCCCCTGACCCTTCATCCAGAGGACTAAGCTCGATCAACACTGCCCTCCCAGTTCTCGCCCCCAGACCCTTCATCCAGTGGACTAAGCTCGGTCAACACTGCCCTCCCAGTTCTCGCCCCCAGACCCTTCATCCAGAGGACTAAGCTCGATCAACACTGCCCTCCCAGTTCTCGCCCCCAGACCCTTCATCCAGTGGACTAAGCTCGGTCAACACTGCCCTCCCAGTTCTCGCCACCAGACCCTGCATCCAGTGGACTAAGCTCGGTCAACACTGCCCTCCCAGTTCTCGCCACCAGACCCTTCATCCAGAGGACTAAGCTCGGTCAACACTGTCCTCCCAGTTCTCGCCACCAGACCCTTCATCCAGAGGACTAAGCTCGGTCAACACTGCCCTCCCAGTTCTCGCCACCAGACCCTGCATCCAGTGGACTAAGCTCAGTCAACACTGCCCTCCCAGTTCTCGCCCCCAGACCCTTCATCCAGAGGACTAAGCTCGGTCAACACTGCCCTCCCAGTTCTCGCCACCAGACCCTGCATCCAGTGGACTAAGCTCGGTCAACACTGCCCTCCAGTTCTCGCCCCCAGACCCTTCATCCAGAGGACTAAGCTCGATCAACACTGCCCTCCCAGTTCTCGCCCCCAGACCCTTCATCCAGTGGACTAAGCTCGGTCAACACTGCCCTCCCAGTTCTCGCCCCCAGACCCTTCATCCAGTGGACTAAGCTCGGTCAACACTGCCCTCCCAGTTCTCGCCACCAGACCCTGCATCCAGTGGACTAAGCTCGGTCAACACTGCCCTCCCAGTTCTCGCCACCAGACCCTGCATCCAGTGGACTAAGCTCGGTCAACACTGCCCTCCCAGTTCTCGCCACCAGACCCTTCATCCAGAGGACTAAGCTCGGTCAACACTGTCCTCCCAGTTCTCGCCACCAGACTCTTCATCCAGAGGACTAAGCTCGGTCAACACTGCCCTCCCAGTTCTCGCCACCAGACCCTTCATTCAGAGGACTAAGCTCGGTCAACACTGCCCTCCCAGTTCTCGCCCCCAGACCCTTCATCCAGTGACTTGAGGGATGTCTGTCAAATGCTCAGTCTGCTCTGCTCTCACGTGGCTGGCCAGGGATCTTCAAAAAGGCTCAGCTCACTCAACAATTAGCTGCAGATGACCCTATGCCTGTTAGCTCTTATGGGAATGAGCTTACTCTCCCCGCTGACTATAAAATGTTCTAGGGGGCTTGGGCTAATGCACATAAATGTGCGAAGTATGATTTTAAAACATTTACACAATTGACATTTGGATACACGACTAATGTCCTGATATTCTGGTTCTATCAGAAACATGGTTAAATGGATCCATCTCTGATAAAGTACATTGAAGTGAATGATTAGAATGTATTGAGATGTGACAGGTTACACAAAGGGGCAGGAGTGGCCATATATGTCAAATCTGCTGGTTGTAGACGTGTCCATAAATCAGAATAAAAATGTATTTGTTGCTGGGATTTATCCACGAAACTGCAAAATACTCATCCTTGTTTAACTTTTCCACTCAATGGTTTTTACACGACATGTTTCCGCTCTGATTTAGCCACTGTCTCCTGTATTCATGACCCTGAGTTGGCTCTAGAAAATGTATCCTCCATATTTATTCCTCTGGCAGATAAACACATCCCTTTAAAACAATTCAGAGTCAAAGATAGATTGAACACTTGGTTTTTTTTTTGAGTTATTGGAGCTCATTCAGATGAGTTATCAGGCCTGGGCCAAAGCAAGGAAAACGGACTCTGTAGTGGTCTGACAACCTTTCAGACAATTGAGAAAAAGATGTATTATCTTGATTAAGAAAACTAAATCAAGCTATTTTTTAAAGCTCTATCTCTGACTGCTGGTGATCCTTAACATTTTTTGGAAAACAGTAAACTGAAGCATACAAATTCCTCTTCTTCCCTGGCTAAGCAAGTTCTGTCTGACTGGCAGCGTAACTGAGAAGAATGAGATAAGTGATGCTTTTAATCATGATTTTTTATCTCGGCAGGCTTTCTATTTGAGACAAACGGTGGTGCATTTGACCCTGGTCCGTCAATCGACTGCTCTTCCCTCTGCCAGCCTCTAGCTGACTCGACGGTTTACCCGTCAACTTCTGGTGAATCTTTGTTTTCATTTCAACAATTTACTATCTGTGATGTGCTGGATGCCTTGCTTAAGATTGATGTAAAACAAATCCACTGGGGCTGATATGCTTGATCCATTTTTTTGCTCATATTAACTCATTAACTCATATTTACCTGACGATTATATCTGGTACCGCCCCCAAGGTTTGGAAGGCGGACCATGCTCTTCCCCTTCACAAAGGTGGTGACCCTTGTGACCTAAATCATTATTGGCCTATTTCTAAACCTTCTTGCCTAGGTAAAATAGTATAATCCTCAATTAACTCTCAGCTAAAATATTACTTATCTTTGAAATGTATGCTTATTGTACAGTTGGGTTTTAGACCGGGCCATAGCATTCTCTGCTGCATCCCTAGTTATGAATAATGTGGTTAACTAAATAGATAAAAAGCAACATAGTGCCGTCCGCTTTTGATACTGTTGACCACCACCGCTAACGCAGCGTCTGATGATTTAAGCATATGCACTTTGGATGGTGTCCATATTGAACGTGTTCCTGCTTTCAAATATTCGGGCAGCTGAATAGATGAAACGCTGTCTTTTAAAAAGCATATTGATGAGCGAGTTAAGAAGCTGTAAAAAAAAATGGGCTTCTTCTAGAGAAATAGGTCCTGCATCTTGTTAAATACTATAAAGCAGACGATTGGGTGGACTTTCCCACCAGCCCTAGACTATAGCGACCTCATCTATATGAACACAGCTGCCACTTCATTGAAGCCAGTCGTTTATCATAGTGCACTGTGCTTTAGTACGGGTGACAAATTTTAGTACTCATCACTGCGTTCTCTACCAGAAAGATGGTTGGCCCTCTGATGTCACGTAGGTTGATACATTGCTATGTTTTCATTTATAAAACCCTTTTACAAAAGTTCTCACTGTACCTAACATTACTACATGTTAGACCTATGAGTTACCACACCCAGTCTCATTACGTTGATCTCTCCTGACTCAGGTAAATCAGCTTTTAGATTTCTTGCACCTTATTTGTGGAACAATCTTCAAAACGTTGTTAAATGTGACGTTCTGGTGCCTCTCGGGGCCGTTCAGAAAGCTGACTGAGGACCTAACTACTGATGAATGTGATGTTCTGGTGCCTCTCGGGGCCGTTCAGAAAGCTGACTGAGGACCTAACTACTGATGAATGTGATGTTCTGGTGCCTCTCGGGGCCGTTCAGAAAGCTGACTGAGGACCTAACTACTGATGAATGTGATGTTCTGGTGCCTCTCGGGGCCGGTCAGAAAGCTGATTGAGGACCTAACTACTGATGAATGTGATGTTCTGGTGCCTCTCGGGGCCGTTCAGAAAGCTGACTGAGGACCTAACTACTGATGAATGTGATCTCAGTATGACTTCCTGATCAAATAACGGTTCAATTAAAATATATATATATATAAAGGAGATTGAGACTGATACAATTGAGATAAGGAAATATTGGAAAAGTAGAGATGGAAACATTCTAGCTGTAAATGACAGAATTGACAGCATTGGACATACATTTGACAAGATATGATGGAGCAGCCATTAGGATGAGGGAAGGCTGGCCTAGGGGGAGAGACATACTTCAGTGAAGGAAAATAGATGCAGAGTATTGTAATAGAGAACTATACAATGCCTTTCAAAAAGATGTCTGCCAAAAGACCATATTGAAAAAGGAGTTTCGTCCTCAATATTCCAATGCCATAGTCCCAATAACTTGAGACAGCTTTGAAAACAAATCAGCTAGTTCTCCCAGTGGACATCATCTCCCTGAGGATGGAGACATTTGTTCTGACCATCTTAATGCTTCAGCGCATGCCCTGATTAGACTGGAGAGGGGCTGCTGTGAAGAGAGATAGCGCATCCCCAAATCAACAGTTCCCATCCCCACAATGACATTTCACAGCAGGGAGAGGGACAGGTTAAATCATCATCACATTAATGTACCATTACAACTGTGATTAGAGGGATTGACTACCTAATGAGAGAGAGAGCGAGAGAGAGCGAGAGAGAGCGAGAGAGAGCAAGAGAGAGAGAGCAAGAGAGAGAGAGAGCAAGAGAGAGAGAGAGAGCAAGAGAGAGAGAGCGGGAGGGAGGGAGTGAGCAAGAGAGAGAGAGCGGGAGGGAGGGAGAGAGAGAGCAAGAGAGAGAGAGAGAGAGAGAGAGAGAGAGAGAGAGAGAGAGAGAGAGAGAGAGAGAGAGAGAGAGAGAGAGAGAGAAAGAGAGAAAGAGAGGGAGAGAGCACGAGAGAGCGAGAGAGAGCAAGTGAGAGAGAGAGAGAGGGAGGGAGGGAGAGAGCAAGAGAGAGAGAGACGGAGAGAGAGAGAGCAAGAGAGAGAGAGAGCGAGAGCGAGGGAGGGATAGAGCAAGAGAGAGAAAGAGAGAGAGAAAGAGCAAGAGAGAGAGCAAGAGAGAGAGAGAGCAAGAGAGAGAGAGAGAGAGAGAGAGAGAGAGAGAGAGAGAGGGAGAGAGCAAGAGAGAGAGAGCGAGAGAGAGAGTGTGTGTCCCAGGATTTGACTGACAGGAGTACCAAATTGTAGAGAGCCCTTGACACAACATGGGGCATGGGAGTCACACATATACCACTTACCCGCGCACGCGCGCACACACACACACACACACACACACACACACACACACACACACACACACACACACACACACACACACACACACACACACACACACACACACACACACACACACACACACACACACACACACACACACACACACACACACACACACTTCCACCCAATCTAAAAGGCTGTCTCTCTGAGCAGCATAGGCGGTGGTGGGTATAATAGGGGGGGCCAGGGATTTAGTAAGAGGGATGGGCAGTAGATGAGGAGGGTGAGAACGAGCAGCAGACATCCATTCTGGGACATTAATGTGTTTATTAGAGAATTCAATCTGGACTCATTAAAGACTGATGGGGACTGAGAGACACCCTCAGATATACACCATGATGTAGAAAGAGGGATGGAGAGCGAAAAGGCAGAGAGAGGGGAAATGGCCACTGACCCTGATTGAACCACTGTCTGGTTAGTAGGGAGAGAGGAGGAAGGGATGAGAGGAGAGGAGAGGAGAGGTGTTGTTACTCACTAGGTACTCTGTTGATGGCTCGGAGGGGTCTCAGAACTCGAACCGTTCTCACCGCTGAGAAACTCACGTTCTGCAGGTTCAGAGAGTACTCTAGCATTCTGGAACAAAACAAACACAGACACTGTTAGTGCCATGCCCCAGTCAGTCTACACAAACACATGATATCATCCCACTGGACACATACATCAATTCAACGTCTATTCCACATCGGTTCAGCGTCAATTACATTGAAATGACGATGAAACAACGTTGATTCAACCTGTGTGTGTACAAATCCTCTATTGCCCTCAAATTCAAACATAAACATTGAAGCCACTTCCACTGCTTTTTGTATTCTTCCCCTCTAATCAGGGACTGATTTAGACCGTGGACACCAGGTGGTGAAATTAAATATCAGAAAGCCAGCAGTTGACCTCGTAGGGTAAGGTTTGAATAACCCTGATCTATTGCCTATGGGACAGTCCACGGGACAGTCATAAAGAACACTGGAATGGCATTAAAATAGGTTTAATCACAGAGTAAATGTAAAACATATTCTCACTCTGGGTAATTCATCAGCTGATGCCTCATTATTCAATCTGTGCTTGTCAATTTCCTCAACGTGTCTGTGTGTGTATGTCTGGTTGTAACGAGTGTGTCTTGGCAAACACTCTCTCATGCATAATAAAATACACTTGAACTGCACGACCTGGACTGATTAAGAGCTGCATGCATAGACACCCACACGCACACCCCCCTCCACCAACGGGGACCAGCGAGTATATGCCACTGTGTATCCCTCTTCAGACATCAATAGCAGAGTGAATCACTGGTCATTGAGAAGAAGATGTTGTGAAGGCATGATCATGGCTGTTCTTAACCTTCAGAGAGAAAAGATTGATGTTCTACTGCAGTGAGGGTGAGTGGGCGTGTGAGTTCCCAGAACCATTGCAGTGAAGGAGCGCGGGTTGCACAGGGGGAGGTGAGAATGAAGAAAGAGAGAGAGAGAGAGAGAGAGAGAGAGAGAGAGAGAGAGAGAGAGAGAGAGAGAGAGAGAGAGAGAGAGAGAGAGAGAGAGAGAGAGAGAGAGAGAGAGAGAGAGAGAGAGAAGAAAGAAAAAATGTATACAAAAATTTAAACTGAAATATCACATTTACACAAGTATTCAGGCCCTTTATTCAGTACTTTGTTGAAGCACTTTTGGCATCGATTACAGCATCGAGTCTTCTTGGGTATGACGCTACAAGCTTGGCACACCTGTATTTGGGGAGTTTCTCCCATTCTTCTCTGCAGATCCTCTCAAGCGCTGTCAGATCCTCTCAAGCGTCGCTGCACAGCTATTTTCAGGTCTCTCCAGAGATGTTAGATCAGGCTCTGGCTGGGCCACTCAAGGACATTCAGAGACTTCTCCCAAAGCCACTCCTGCGTTGTCTTGGCTGTGTGTTGAGAATCGTTGTCATGTTGGAAGGTGAACCTTCGCTCTGGAGCAGGTTTTCATCAAGGATCTCTCTGTACTTTGCTCGGTTCATCTTTCCCTCAATCCTAACTAGTCTCCCAGTCCCTGCCACTGAAAAACATCCCCACAGCATGATGCCACCACCACCATGATTCACCGTAGAGATGGTGCCAGGTTTCCTCCAGAAGTGATGCTTGACATTCAGGCCAAAGAGTTCAATATTGGCTTCATCAGACCAGAGAATCTTGTTTCTCATGGTCTGAGAGTCCTTTAGATGCCTTTTGGCAAACTCCAAGAGGGCTTTATGTGCCTTTTACTGATGTGTGGCTTCCGTCTGGCTGCAGAGATGGCTGACCTTCTGGAATGTTCTCAAATCTCCACAGAGGAACTCTGGAGCTTTGTCAGAGTGATCATTGGGTTCTTGGTCACCTACCTGACCAAGGCCCTTCTCCCCCGATTGCTCAGTTTGGCCGGGCGGTCAAAGAGGAAGAGTCTTGGTGGTTCCAAACTTTTAAGAATGATGGAGGCCATTGTGTTCTTGAGGACCATCAATGCTGCAGACATTATTTGGTACCCTTCCCCAGATCTGTGCCTCGACACAATCCTGTCTCGGTGCTCTACGTACATTTCCTTCGACCTCATGGCTTGGTTTTTGCTCTGACATGCACTGTCAAATCATGTCCAATCAATTGAATTTACCACAGGTGGACTCCAATCAAGTTGTAGAAACATCTCAAGGATGATCAATAGAAACAGGATGCACCTGAGCTCAATTTCGAGTCTCATACACATTTGCAAACATTTCTAAAAACATAGTATCGCTTTGTCACTATGGGGTATCGTGTGTAGACTGATGAGAAAGACATTATTTTGTCCATTTAAGGCTGTAACGTAACAAAATTTTGAAAAAGTTAAGGGGTCTGAATACTTTCCAAATGCACTGTATCTGCAGCCTAATAAATTCCATTGTTATGGTGGGGTATAATTTACAGTCTCTCTCACTCTCACAGTCTCTCTCTTAGTCTCGCTCTTAGTCTCTCTCTAATTCAATTTCAATTCAAGGGCTTTATCGGCATGGGAAACAAACATGTTAATATTGCCAAAGCAAGTGAAGTAGATAATAAACAAAAGTGAAATAAACAATAAAAATGTACAGTAAACATTACACTCACAGAAGTTCAAAAATAATAAAGACATTTCTAATTGTTGTAACGACGTGCACATAGTTAAAGTACAAAAGGGAAAATAAATAAACATAAATATGGGTTGTTTTTACAGTGGTGTTTGTTCACTGGTTGCCCTTTTCTTGTGACAACAGGTCACACATCTTGCTGCTGTGATGGCACACTGTGGTATTTCACCCAGTAGATATGGGAGTTCATCAAAATTGGGTTTGTTTTCAAATTCTTTGAGGATCTGTGTAATCTAATATGGTCATACATTTGGCAGGAGGTTAGGAAGTGCACCTCAGTTTCCACCTCATTTTGTGGGCAGTGTGCACGTAGCCTGTCTTCTCTTGATTAGGGGACTTCTCCTGGTTCATCTCTCTATAGGTGATGGCTTTGTTATGGAAGGTTTGGGAATCGCTTCCTTTTAGGTGGTTGTTGAATTTAACAGCTCTTTTCTGGATTTTGATAATTAGTGGGTATCGGCCTAATTCTGCTCTGCATGCATTATTTGGTATGGTTGGTGAATGGACCCCAGACATCACAACCACAAAGGGCAATGGGTTCTATAAATGATTCAAGTATTTTTAGTCAGATCCTAATTGGTATGTCAAATTGTATGTTCCTTTTGATGGCATAGAAGGCCCTTCTTGCCTTGTCTCTCAGATCGTTCACAGCTTTGTGGGAGTTACCTGTGGCACTGATGTTTAGGCCGGGGTATGTATCGATTTTTCTGTGCTCTCAGGCAAGAGAGAGAGAAAGATGGAATTTGTATTTGTGGTTCTGGAAACTGAATCTTTTTTGCAACACCATTATTTTTGTATTACTGAGATTTACTGTCAGGGCCCAGGTCTGACAGAATCTGTGCAGAAGATCTAGGTGCTGCTGTAGGCCCTCCTTAGTTGGTGACAGGAGCACCAGATCATCAGCAAACAGTAGACATTTGACTTCAGATTCAAGTAGGGTGAGGCCGGGTGCTGCAGACTGCCCTCACCAATTCGTTGATATATATGTTATCTCTCTCTCTCACTCTCTGGTAGTGTGTGGTGTGTGCGTGTGTAACAGCTGCTGTCCACGTGTGTCTTGAAGGCACGCAGATGGAGTCACCCATTCAGCGAGAGAGTGTGTGTGTGTGTGTGTGTGTGTGTGTGTGTGTGTGTGTGTGTGTGTGTGTGTGTGTGTGTGTGTGTGTGTGTGTGTGTGTGTGTGTGTGTGTGTGTGTGTGTGTGTGTGTGTGTGTGTGTGTGTGTGTGTGTGTGTGTGTGTGTGTGTGTGTGTGTGTGGTCCATGTGTGGGTGCATATGCACTAGCCTCGGGCATGGGGATATCTTCTTCACCTGATCTCTCTCTCTTTCTCTCTCTCTCTCTCTGTGTGTGTGTGTGTGTGTGTGTGTGTGTGTGTGTGTGTGTGTGTGTGTGTGTGTGTGTGTGTGTGTGTGTGTGTGTGTGTGTGTGTGTGTGTGTGTGTGTGTGTGTGTGTGTGTGTGTGTGTGTGTGTGTGTGTGTGTGTGTGTGTGTGTGTGTGTGTGTGTGCGCCTTGCGTCTTGCCACGGTCTCCTGGATGATAGTTGGAGGTAACAGATGGCCAAGGGGCCACAGAGACCAGAAAGACAAGGTAAATGGATAAACAGTAAGCAGACCAGCCAGCATAGTGAGAGAACTGCAGGTTTTCGGGCAATGAGTTAAGCTAAGGCTATTGTGAGGCAAGCACGGTGTCGTCGTTGGGTTAGAGGCTAAAATAATTTAAACTAAGGTTAAATTGACTAGCCTTATGGGCAAAGCTAAGGGCTAAGCTAGCCTTGGAAAGAAGGGGAAGGTGATCAAACAACGTGAGTCGAGGTGATAGACTGTTAACCTCACGGCAATCTGTAGCGACGCACCAAGTCTGGAACCAGCAGGACCCTGAACATCTTCTTCACTCAAGCCATAAACCTGCTAAATAGTTATTTAAATAGTTAACCAATAGCTACCTGCACTATCTGTATTGACCCTTTTTGCATGAACTCTTTTGACTCATCACATACACTGCTGCTATTATCTATCCTGTTGCCTAGTCACTTTACCCATATGTATATACAGTTGAAGTCAGAAGTTAACATACACCTTAGCCAAATACATTTAAACTCAGTTTTTCACAATTCCTGGCATTTAATGCTAGTAAAAATGTCCTGTCTTAGGTCAGTTAGGATCACCACTTTATTTTAAGAATGTGAAATGTCAGAATAATATTAGAGAGAATTATTTATTTAGGCTTTTATTTCTTTCATCACATTCCCAGTGGTTCAGAAGTTGACATACACTGAATTAGTATTTGGTAGCATTGCCTTTAAATTGTTTAACTTGGGTCAAACATTTCAGGTGGACTTCCACAAGCTTCCCACAATATGTTGGGTGAAATTTGGCCCATTCCTCCTGACAGAGCTGGTGTAACTGAATCAGGTTTGTAGTCTTGCTCGCACATGCTTATTCAATTCTGCCCACAAATTTTCTACAGGATTGAGGTCAGGGCTTTGTGATGGCCACTCCAATACCTTGACTTTGTTGTCCTTAAGCCATTTTGCCACAACTTTGGAAGTATGCTTGGGGTCATTGTCCATTTGGAAGACCCACTCGCGACCAAGCTTTAACTTCCTGACTGATGTCTTGAGATGTTGCTTCAATATAGCCACATAATTTTCCTACCTTATGATGACATCTATTTTGGGAAGTGCACCAGACCCTCCTGCAGCAAAGCAGCCCCACAAAATGTTGATGCCACCCCCGGCCTTTCAGGTTATGTCGATATAGGACTCGTTTTACTGTGGATATAGATACCTGTTTCCTCCAGCATCTTCACAAGGTCCTTTGCTGTTGTTCTGGGAATGATCTGCACTTTTCGCACCAAAGTAGGTTCATCTCTAGGAGACAGAATTCCTGAGCGGAATGACAGCTGCGTGGTCCCATGGTGTTTATATTTGTGTACTATTGTTTATACAGATGAACAAGGTACCTTCAGGCGTTTGGAAATTGTTCCCACGGACGAACTAGACTTGTGGAGGTCTACAGTCTTTTTTCTGAGGTCTTGGCTGATTTATTTAGATTTTCCCATGATGTCAAGCAAAGAGGCACTGAGTTTGAAGGTAGGCCTTGAAATACATCCACAGGTACAGTGGGGCAAAAAAGTATTTAGTCAGCCACTCGTTGTGTATCATTTTTCTATTATTTCTCACTTTTTCCCTCTGCATTGTTGGGAAAGGCCCATTAGGAAGCATGTCACTGTTTGTAATGGATATCGTCCTCTTCGTCTGAGGAGGAGTAAGGATCGGACCAAAACGCAGCGTGGTAAGTGTCCATATTGATTTATTCAAAAACACAACTAAACACTGGAACAAAATAATAAACGTGAATCAACGAAACCGAAACAGTTCTGTAAGGTGACAACACACACTAGACAGAAAATAAACACCCACGAAACCCAGGTGGAAAAAGGCTACCTAAGTATGATTCTCAATCAGAGACGACTAACGACACCTGCCTCTGACTGAGTACCATACCAGGACCAACACAAAAACCAACATAGAAAAACAAACAGACTGCCCACCCAACTCACGCCCTGACCATACTAAAACAAAGACGAAACAAAAGGAACTAAGGTCAGAACGTGACACTGTTATTCTACACCTTGATAATAATTGAAAAGGAAACGGTGCAGCGCTCGTTCAACAATTAAAAACTCATTTGGGGCTTATTCAAGTTAAAAGATGAACATCTGCGCCATCAAAGGCCTTCATCAGAACAATTGCACAAAGGGACTGGAGAGGCACATATACTGTACTGTCGGTCCTAGGGAAGACGTAGCCTTATCTATCATTAGCATTAGCTCGTAACTACGCTGGATAAGAACCAGATGTGGCTGCCAGTGTGACGGGTAGGAGAATGGAAGAAACACCATGTTATCAAATGATGGAGAGAAATGGAAAAGAAGTTTGAATGTGTTCTCTGACCCAGGGTTGTGCCAAGGTTGCTAGAGGGAGAGAAGAAAGGAGAGAGAGATAGAGGAGGAGGGAGGACGGGAATGCCCAACCTTGAGGCAGATTTTGCGTGAGTAGAATCTACAGATCCTGACACACACACACACACAGAAACACACATTAATCTAATTCAAAACAGCTATATAGACCATAAACACACACACACACACGTATGTAACACGTTACAAAAACAAAATCGCATATACAAACACAAATCCCGTATGGGAACGATCACTCACAGTTGTTAATATTCACAAAACTGCACACAAACACTCAAACACACACCCTTCCCTGGGCGTGGTGCCAGCCTATCCCTTGCTTTGTCCTCACTTATCAGTGTGTGTATGGAAAAGCAGACTGGCACATGAAGAATGGTAAACACACACATTCCCATCTGTACAACAACACACAGACAGTCAACAGTAGCCTGGCAGAAGGTACACACACACACACACACACCCACCCACCCACACACACCACAGACACACACACTAACACATCAACACACACATACACACAGACACACTTACACACTAACACACATACACAAGCTGATGCACACAGACACACAAAAACACAGATGCTTAGACACACACACACACTAACACAGACATACACATCACTATAATAGGTAAAGTATGAGAGAGAGGCTGAGGGAGGGAGGACAATGAAACAATGGCATACCCAGTAGATTGTCCTGAGGTAATATCTGTATCGGTCATATTGACTCACTGTACCTGCTCCAATTAAAAGGATGTGATTTGTAGCTTTCTATTGAGATCAACAGTCTTTCCAATTAACGCTGGTCTACGTTTTTTTTATTTTCTATTACTCTCTCCCTCTCTTGTTCTCTCTCATTCTCGTTTACTCTCTCTCATTATCATTCTCGTTCTCCCTCTCTCGTTTTTGTTCTCTCTCTCTCTCTCTCTCTCTCTCTCTCTCTCTCTCTCTCTCTCTCTCTCTCTCTCTCTCTCTCTCTCTCTCTCTCTCTCTCTCTCTCTCTCTCTCTCTCCTCTCTCTCTCTCTCTCTCTCTCTCTCTCTCTCTCTCTCTCTCTCTCTCTCTCTCTCTCTCTCTCTCTCTCGTACCACCTGGCAGCAGAGGTTAACTGCCAGGACAGGCGGGAGAGAGAGAAAGAAGGAGGGAGTGAGAGGGGGAGTATGCGAGGAAAGGAGGAAGCGAGGGGAGGCGTGGGAGGTTGAGTTGGAGGGAGGGATGGGTTAAGGGAAGTAGGGAGCGAGGGAGGGAGGGAGAGGTAGAGGAGAGAGATGAAATAGATTTCGCTAGATTCTCAGAGCTTCTGCTCCTCATATTACTTCTCACTCTCCTCCCTACTGCACAGAAGTCTCTCTCTCACTCTCCTCCCTACTGCACAGAAGTCTCTCTCTCACTCTCCTCCCTACTGCACAGAAGTCTCTCTCTCACTCTCCTCCCTACTGCACAGAAGTCTCTCTCTCACTCTCCTCCCTACTGCACAGAAGTCTCTCTCTCACTCTCCTCCCTACTGCACAGAAGTCTCTCTCTCACTCTCCTCCCTACTGCACAGAAGTCTCTCTCTCACTCTCCTCCCTACTGCACAGAAGTCTCTCTCTCACTCTCCTCCCTACTGCACAGAAGTCTCTCTCTCACTCTCCTCCCTACTGCACAGAAGTCTCTCTCTCACTCTCCTCCCTACTGCACAGAAGTCTCTCTCTCACTCTCCTCCCTACTGCACAGAAGTCTCTCTCTCACTCTCCTCCCTACTGCACAGAAGTCTCTCTCTCACTCTCCTCCCTACTGCACAGAAGTCTCTCTCTCACTCTCCTCCCTACTGCACAGAAGTCTCTCTCTCGCTTTCCCTCTCCCTCCCAATATTTTCCCCTCTGTCCATCAGAGTAACATCTGCAGCCTTACACCAGTAAATGACAGTGCGTGCCAACCCTCCCTATATAATGACTTTATAATAGTATAATGGCTATAGTTTCCATTAGCCTGTGTGTTTTTGCCCAATCAGAGTTAACAATAAAATAATACTATCTTGCAATAGTGTGCTGGCATAAAACCCACAGACACATCATTGGCTTAGAGACAATAATTTGCTTAATTTCACCCATAGGAAACCACTGATTGTAAAAATGGCCTTCAACAGCAGATGTAGGATCAGATCCTATGTTATCCATTAAGAGGATGAAAGGATATTGTTATTAACTGCATCAGTGGTGAAGGATAATTTCTTCCCACTGCTAAAACTACCATGTTCTCTCTTTCTCTCACCATGCTCCATCTTATCTCCTTCCCTCCCTCATCTGTCATTATATACTGGATCAGCCAACTCAGTTAACTCCGTCTCTTCTGATGACATTTGTCAGTTTGTGTTATAATTCTACTCTCTGGGGGATCGCTGACAGGCTAGCTGCAGTGGGAGTTATCCAGCACGGAATGAATTGTGACTGACTGATAGATAGCGCTGTGTGTGTGTGTGTGTGTGTGGGTGTGTATAAAAGATAGCAGTGTGTGTTAAGACTGCAACCCCACAGCATATTGCAGCAGCAGGAGAGATGAGAGGGGTTTTCCTTTCAGTCTCTCTCTCGCTATCCCTCCCTCCCTCCATCTCACTCTCTCTCACTATCCCTCCCTCCCTCCCTCCATCTCACTCTCTCTCGCTATCCCTCCCTCCCTCCCTCCATCTCACTCTCTCTTGCTATCCCTCCCTCCCTCCCTCCATCTCACTCTCTCTCACTATCCCTCCCTCCCTCCATCCATCTCACTCTCTCTGGCTATCCCTCCCTCCATCCATCTCACTCTATCTCGCTATCCCTCCCTCCCTCCATCTCACTCTCTCTCGCTATCCCTCCCTCCCTCCCTCCATCTCACTCTCTCTCACTATCCCTCCCTCCCTCCATCCATCTCACTCTCTCTGGCTATCCCTCCCTCCATCCATCTCACTCTATCTCGCTATCCCTCCCTCCCTCCATCTCACTCTCTCTCGCTATCCCTCCCTCCCTCCCTCCATCTCACTCTCTCTCGCTATCCCTCCCTCCCTCCATCTCACTCTCTCTCGCTATCCCTCCCTCCCTCCCTCCATCTCACTCTCTCTCACTATCCCTCCCTCCCAACATCTATCACACTCTCTCTCGCTATCCCTCCCTCCCTCCATCTCACTCTCTCTCGCTATCCCTCCCTCCCGCCCGCCCTCCATCCATCCATCTCACTCTCTCTTGCTATCCCTCCCTCCATCCATCTCACTCTCTCTCGCTATCCCTCTCTCCCTCCATCCATCTCACTCTCTCTCGCTATCCCTCCCTCCCTCCATCCATCTCACTCTCTCTCACTATCCCTCCCTCCCTCCATCCATCTCACTCTCTCTCGCTATCCCTTCCTCCCTCCATCCATCTCACTCTCTCTCACTATCCCTCCCTCCCTCCCTCCATTCATCTCACTCTCTCTCGCTATCCCTCCCTCCCTCCATCCATCTCACACTCTCTCGCTATCCCTCCCTCCCTCCATCCATCTCACTCTCTCTCACTATCCCTCCCTCCCTCCATCCATCTCACTCTCTCTCGCTATCCCTTCCTCCCTCCATCCATCTCACTCTCTCTCACTATCCCTCCCTCCCTCCCCCTCCATTCATCTCACTCTCTCTCGCTATCCCTCCCTCCCTCCATCCATCTCACTCTCTCTCGCTCCCTCTCTCTGATATCAAAGTTAGTCTAGATGATAGCTCACCACACACACACACACACACACACACACACACACACACACACACACACACACACACACACACACACACACACACACACACACACACACACACACACACACACACACACACACACACACACACACACACACACACAGTACCTGCAGTACCTGCAGCTATGCAGAAAATATATCAGGATTAAAGTAAATCTGAGTTTGTCAAAGAGGGAGAGGGAAAGGAGGAGGAGGGAAGAAAGGGGGAGAAGTGCTTGTTAAAGGGAATAAGGGAAAAGGGGGAGAGAAGGAGAAGAGAGAGAGTTGGGGAGAGGAGAGGATGAGAAAGGAGGAGGGAAGAAAGGGGGAGAGGTGCTTGTTAAAGGGAATAAGGGAAAAGGGGGAGAGAAGGAGAAGAGAGAGAGTTGGGGAGAGGAGAGGATGAGAAAGGAGGAGGAGGGAAGAAAGGGGGAGAGGTGCTTATTAAAGGGGATAAGGGAAAAGGGGGAGAGAAGGAGAAGAGAGAGAGTTGGGGAGAGGAGAGGATGAGAAAGGAGGAGGAGGGAAGAAAGGGGGAGAGGTGCTTGTTAAAGGGGATAAGGGAAAAGGGGGAGAGAAGGAGAAGAGAGAGAGTTGGGGAGAGGAGAGGATGAGAAAGGAGGAGGAGGGAAGAAAGGGGGAGAGGTGCTTGTTAAAGGGAATAAGGGAAAAGGGAGAGAGAAGGAGAAGAGAGAGAGTTGGGGAGAGGAGAGGATGAGAAAGGAGGAGGAGGGAAGAAAGGGGGAGAGGTGCTTGTTAAAGGGAATAAGGGAAAAGGGAGAGAGAAGGAGAAGAGAGAGAGAGTTGGGGAGAGGAGAGGAGAGGATGAGAAAGGAGGAGGAGGGAAGAAAGGGGGAGAGGTGCTTGTTAAAGGGGATAAGGGAAAAGGGGGAGAGAAGGAGAAGAGAGAGAGTTGGGGAGAGGAGAGGATGAGAAAGGAGGAGGAGGGAAGAAAGGGGGAGAGGTGCTTGTTAAAGGGAATAAGGGAAAAGGGAGAGAGAAGGAGAAGAGAGAGAGAGTTGGGGAGAGGAGAGGAGAGGATGAGAAAGGAGGAGGAGGAGGGAAGAAAGGGGGAGAGGTGCTTGTTAAAGGGAATAAGGGAAAAGGGGGAGAGAAGGAGAAGAGAGAGAGTTGGGGAGAGGAGAGGATGAGAAAGGAGGAGGAGGGAAGAAAGGGGGAGAGGTGCTTGTTAAAGGGAATAACGGAAAAGGGGGAGAGAAGGAGAAGAGAGAGAGTTGGGGAGAGGAGAGGATGAGAAAGGAGGAGGAGGGAAGAAAGGGGGAGAGGTGCTTGTTAAAGGGAATAAGGGAAAAGGGAGAGAGAAGGAGAAGAGAGAGAGAGTTGGGGAGAGGAGAGGAGAGGATGAGAAAGGAGGAGGAGGGAAGAAAGGGGGAGATGTGCTTGTTAAAGGGGATAAGGGAAAAGGGGGAGAGAAGGAGAAGAGAGAGAGTTGGGGAGAGGAGAGGATGAGAAAGGAGGAGGAGGGAAGAAAGGGGGAGATGTGCTTGTTAAAGGGGATAAGGGAAAAGGGGGAGAGAAGGAGAAGAGAGAGAGTTGGGGAGAGGAGAGGAGAGGATGAGAAAGGAGGAGGAGGGAAGAAAGGGGGAGAGGTGCTTATTAAAGGGGATAAGGGAAAAGGGGGAGAGAAGGAGAAGAGAGAGAGTTGGGGAGAGGAGAGGATGAGAAAGGAGGAGGAGGGAAGAAAGGGGGAGATGTGCTTGTTAAAGGGGATAAGGGAAAAGGGGGAGAGAAGGAGAAGAGAGAGAGTTGGGGAGAGGAGAGGATGAGAAAGGAGGAGGAGGGAAGAAAGGGGGAGAGGTGCTTGTTAAAGGGAATAAGGGAAAAGTGAGAGAGAAGGAGAAGAGAGAGAGAGTTGGGGAGAGGAGAGGAGAGGATGAGAAAGGAGGAGGAGGGAAGAAAGGGGGAGAGGTGCTTGTTAAAGGGAATAAGGGAAAAGGGGGAGAGAAGGAGAAGAGAGAGAGTTGGGGAGAGGAGAGGATGAGAAAGGAGGAGGAGGGAAGAAAGGGGGAGAGGTGCTTGTTAAAGGGAATAACGGAAAAGGGGGAGAGAAGGAGAAGAGAGAGAGTTGGGGAGAGGAGAGGATGAGAAAGGAGGAGGAGGGAAGAAAGGGGGAGAGGTGCTTGTTAAAGGGAATAAGGGAAAAGGGAGAGAGAAGGAGAAGAGAGAGAGAGTTGGGGAGAGGAGAGGAGAGGATGAGAAAGGAGGAGGAGGGAAGAAAGGGGGAGATGTGCTTGTTAAAGGGGATAAGGGAAAAGGGGGAGAGAAGGAGAAGAGAGAGAGTTGGGGAGAGGAGAGGATGAGAAAGGAGGAGGAGGGAAGAAAGGGGGAGAGGTGCTTGTTAAAGGGAATAAGGGAAAAGGGAGAGAGAAGGAGAAGAGAGAGAGAGTTGGGGAGAGGAGAGGAGAGGATGAGAAAGGAGGAGGAGGGAAGAAAGGGGGAGAGGTGCTTGTTAAAGGGAATAAGGGAAAAGGCAGAGAGAAGGAGAAGAGAGAGAGAGTTGGGGAGAGGAGAGGATGAGAAAGGAGGAGGAGGGAAGAAAGGGGGAGAGGTGCTTATTAAAGGGAATAAGGGAAAAGGGGGAGAGAAGGAGAAGAGAGAGAGTTGGGGAGAGGAGAGGATGAGAAAGGAGGAGGAGGGAAGAAAGGGGGAGAGGTGCTTGTTTAAGGGAATAATGGAAAAGGGGGAGAGAAGGAGAAGAGAGAGAGAGTTGGGGAGAGGAGAGGATGAGAAAGGAGGAGGAGGGAAGAAAGGGGGAGAGGTGATTGTTAAAGGGAATAACGGAAAAGGGGGAGAGAAGGAGAAGAGAGAGAGAGTTGGGGAGAGGAGAGGATGAGAAAGGAGGAGGAGGGAAGAAAGGGGGAGAGGTGCTTATTAAAGGGAATAAGGGAAAAGGGGGAGAGAAGGAGAAGAGAGAGAGTTGGGGAGAGGAGAGGATGAGAAAGGAGGAGGAGGGAAGAAAGGGGGAGAGGTGCTTGTTTAAGGGAATAAGGGAAACGGGGGAGAGAAGGAGAAGAGAGAGAGAGTTGGGGAGAGGATGAGAAAGGAGGAGGAGGGAAGAAAGGGGGAGAGAAGGAGAAGAGAGAGAGAGTTGGGGAGAGGAGAGGATGAGAAAGGAGGAGGAGGGAAGAAAGGGGGAGAGGAGAGGTTGAGAAAGGAGGCACAGATGAATTGTTTACCTTTTTGATTCATCATAATCTCTACCCACTCTTCCGTTCTGCCTGCCTTCTCCCTCTCTTTGCTTTTTCATATGTTCTTCTCTCTTGCTCCCGAGTGGTGTAGCTGTCTAAGGCACTGCATCCCAGTGCAAGAGGCATCACAACAGTCCTTGGTTCAAATCCAGGCTGTGTCACATCCGGCTGTAATTGGGAGTGCCATAGGGTGGTGCACAATTGGCCGAGCGTCATTATCATAAATAAGATTTTGTTCATAACTGACTTGCAGAGTTAAATAAAGCTTAAATCAATTAAATTGCTCCTTCCTCATTCTCTCTATCTTTCCTCACCCTTCTCTCCATCTCTCCTTTCCTCCCTATCTCTATCTCCCTTCCCCATGCCCTCTCTGCCTCTCTTCCTCCCTCCCTCCCTTCCTCATGTCCTCCCTCCTACTCCATGGTGGGTATCCTGACCTACTTGTGCAGTGCTGTCTGTAGACATCATCTAGCTAATGGAACAGGATACAGCAGGTGAATGAGGACAAGCAGGGCATGTAGAGGGGGAGAAAACACATTCACTCAGATAAATACACTACACTATATACCCTCTTCTGGAGAGAGAGGGGGAGAGAGAAAGAGAGAGATACAGAGAGCGAGAAAGAGAGAGAGCAATAGAGATAAAGAGATAGGTGAGGAGGAAAGGACAGAGAGAGAGAAAGAGAGAGCGATAGAGATAAAGAGATAGGTGAGGAGGAAAGGGCAGAGAGAGAGAGAGAGAGAGAGCGATAGAGATAGGTGAGGAGGAAAGGGCAGAGAGAGAGCGCGATAGAGATAAAGAGATAGGTGAGGAGGAAAGGGCAGAGAGAGAGCGTGATAGAGATAAAGAGATAGATGGGGAGGAAAGGACAGAGAGAGAAAGAGAGAGTGATAGAGATAAAGAGATAGGTGAGGAGGAAAGGGCAGAGAGAGAAAACACTAAACAAACAACAACACACAGAATTATCTATCCAAAATGGAGATGTATGGGTAAACCACTTCTCCAATATTTTTGGCTCTATAACAAAGAATAAAGAGCAAAAACATATACATGATCAAATACAAATCTTAGAATCAACTATTAAAGACTACCAGAACCCACTGGATTCTCCAATTACCTTGAATGAGCTACAGGACAAAATAAAAACCCTCCAACCCAAAAAGGCCTGTGGTGTTGATGGTATCCTTAATGAAATGATCAAATATACCGACAACAAATTCCAATTGGCTATACTAAAACTCTTTAACATCATCCTTAGCTCTGGCATCTTCCCCAATATTTGGAACCAAGGACTGAACACCACAATCCACAAAAGTGGAGACAAATTTGACACAACTTGTCATGCAGGTGAAAGAGGACCCAAAAGCGACTTAACAGAAACAGAGTTTATTCAAGTCCAAACAGGGAATAACAGAAATCCTCTAGTCTGTAGAGGGGAATAACAGGAGAAGCGGCCACAGACTGCAGGTCGCTTCGGGTAGGCGCAGGCCGTAGTTGACAGAGACACCTGCTCACACGCAGCATCTGATGAAGGCAAAAACACGACAGGACAGGGCGATACACAATCACAGCAAAAACACGACAGGACAGGGCGATACGCAATCACAGCATGGTGAATACTAAACAAGGAACCGACGGGACAGGAACGGAACACAAAGGAATAAATAGGGACTCTAATCAGGGGAAAGGATCGGGAACAGGTGTGGGAAGACTAAATGATGATTAGGGGAATAGGAACAGCTGGGAGCAGGAACGGAACGATAGAGAGAAGAGAGAGCGAGAGAGTGAGAGAGGGAGGGGGAGAGAGAGGGATAGAAAGAGGGAAAGAACCAAATAAGACCAGCAGAGGGAAACAAATAGAATGGGGAGCACAGGGACAAGACATGATAATAAATGACAAACATGACAGTACCCCCACTCAAGCGCCTCCTGGCGCACTCGAGGAGGAATCCTGGCGGCAACGGAGGAAATCATCGATGAGTGAACGGTCCAGCACGTCCCGAGACGGAACCCAACTCCTCTCCTCAGGACCGTAACCCTCCCAATCCACTAAGTATTGGTGACCCCGTCCCCGAGAACGCATGTCCATGATCTTATGTACCTTGTAAATAGGTGCGCTCTCGACAAGGACGGGAGGGGGGAGGGAAGACGAACGGGGGTGCGAAGAAAGGGCTTAACACAGGAGACATGGAAGACAGGATGGACGCGACGAAGATGTCGCGGAAGAAGCAGTCGCACAGCGACAGGATTGACGACCTGGGAGACACGGAACGGACCAATGAACGCTGGAGTCAACTTACGAGAAGCTGTCGTAAGAGGAAGGTTGCGAGTGGAAAGCCACACTCTCTGGCCGCAACAATACCTTGGACTCTTAATCCTGCGTTTATTGGCGGCTCTCACCGTCTGTGCCCTGTAACGGCAAAGTGCAGACCTCACCCTCCTCCAGGTGCGCTCACAACGTTGGACGCTTGAGCGGAGGGAACGCTGGACTCGGCAAGCTGGGATGAGAACAGAGGAGGCTGGTAACCCAGACTACTCTGAAACGGAGATAACCCGGTAGCAGACGAAGGAAGCGAAGTGAGCGTATTCTGCCCAGGGGAGCTGTTCTGCCCAAGACGCAGGGTTTCTGAAAGAAAGGCTGCGTAGTATGCGACCAATCGTCTGATTGGCCCTCTCTGCTTGACCGTTAGACTGGGGATGAAACCCGGAAGAGAGACTGACGGACGCACCAATCAAACGACAGAACTCCCTCCAAAACTGTGACGTGAATTGCGGGCCTCTGTCTGAAACGGCGTCTAACGGGAGTCCATGAATTCTGAATACATTCTCAATAATGATTTGTGCCGTCTCCTTAGCGGAAGGAAGTTTAGCGAGGGGAATGAAATGTGCCGCCTTAGAGAACCTATCGACAACCGTCAGAATCACAGTCTTCCCCGCAGACAAAGGCAGACCGGTAATGAAGTCTAAGGCAATGTGAGACCATGGTCGAGAAGGAATGGGGAGCGGTCTGAGACGACCGGCAGGAGGAGAGTTACCCGACTTAGTCTGCGCGCAGTCCGAACAAGCAGCCACGAAACGGCGCGTGTCACGCTCCTGAGTCGGCCACCAAAAGCGCTGGCGAATAGACGCAAGAGTGCCTCGAACACCGGGATGACCAGCTAACTTGGCAGAGTGAGCCCACTGAAGAACAGCCAGACGAGTGGAAACAGGAACGAAAAGGAGGTTACTAGGACAAGCGGCGACGCAGTGTGCGTGAGTGCTTGCTTAACCTGTCTTTCAATTCCCCAGACTGTTAACCCGACAACACGCCCATAAGGAAGAATCCCTCGGGATCAGTAGAAGCCACAGAAGAACTAAACAGACGGGATAAGGCATCAGGCTTGGTGTTCTTGCTACCCGGACGGTAAGAAATCACAAACTCAAACGAGCGAAAAACAACGCCCAACGAGCTTGACGGGCATTAAGTCGTTTGGCAGAACGGATGTACTCAAGGTTCTTATGGTCTGTCCAAACGACAAAAGGAACGTCGCCCTCCAACCACTGTCGCCATTCGCCTAGGGCTAGAGCGGATGGCGAGCAGTTCACGGTTACCCACATCATAGTTGCGCTCAGATGGCGACAGGCGATGAGAAAAATAAGCGCAAGGATGAACCTTATCGTCAGACTGGAAGCGCTGGGATAGAATGGCTCCCACGACCTCTGAAGGCCAACCTCGACAATGAATTGTCTAGTGACGTCAGGAGTAACGAGGATAGGAGCGGACGTAAAACGTTCTTTTAGAAGATCAAAAGCTCCCTGGGCGGAACCGGACCACTTAAAACACGTCTTGACAGAAGTAAGAGCTGTGAGAGGGGCAGCAACTGACCGAAATTACGAATGAAACGCCGATAGAAATTAGCGAAACCTAAAAGCGCTGCAACTCGACACGTGACCTTGGAACGGGCCAATCACTGACAGCTTGGACCAGCGGAATCCATCTGAATGCCTTCAGCGGAAATAACGGAACCGAGAAAAGTAACGGAGGAGACATGAAAAGAGCACTTCTCAGCCTTTACGTAGAGACAATTCTCTAAAAGGCGCTGTTACTTCCTGCTCCCAGCTGCATGGGCTCAGTCTCAAAGCCAGAGGAGGGAGATGGTTGCGATGCGGAGCAGGGAAACACCGTTGATGCGAGCTCTCTTCCACGAGCCCGGTGACGAAGATCTTCCCGTCGTTCTATGCGGATGGCGAGAGCAATCAAAGAGTCCACATCTGAAGGAACCTCCCGGGAGAGAATCTCATCCTTAACCACTGCGTGGAGTCCCTCCAGAAAACGAGCGAGCAGCGCCGGCTCGTTCCACTCACTAGAGGCAGCAAGAGTGCGAAACTCAATAGAATAATCCGTTATGGACCGTTCACCTTGGCATAAGGAAGCCAGGGCCCTAGAAGCCTCCCCACCAAAAACTGAACGGTCAAAAACCCGAATCATCTCCTCTTTAAAGTTCTGGAACTTGTTAGAGCAATCAGCCCTTGCCTCCCAGATAGCTGTGCCCCATTCTCGAGCCCGGCCAGTAAGGAGTGAAATGACGTAAGCAACCCGAGCTCTCTCTCTAGAGTATGTGTTGGGTTGAGAGAGAACACAATCTCACACTGCGTGAGAAAGGAGCGGCACTCAGTGGGCTGCCCGGAGTAGCAAGGTGGGTTATTAACCCTAGGTTCTGGAGGCTCGGCAGGCCAGGAAGTAACAGGTGGCACGAGACGTAGACTCTGGAACTGTCCAGAGAGGTCGGAAACCTGAGCGGCCAGGTTCTCCACGGCATGGCGAGCAGCAGACAATTCCTGCTCGTGTCTGCCGAGCATGGCTCCTTGGATCTCGACGGCAGTGTAACGAGCGTCTGAAGTCGCTGGGTCCATTCCAAGGTCGGTTCCTTCTGTCATGCAGGTGAAAGAGGACCCAAAAGCGACTTAACAGAAACAGAGTTTATTCAAGTCCAAACAGGGAATAACAGAAATCCTCTAGTCTGTAGAGGGGAATAACAGGAGAAGCGGCCACAGACTGCAGGTCGCCGGGTAGGCGCAGGCCGTAGTTGACAGAGACACCTGCTCACACGCAGCATCTGATGAAGGCAAAAACACGACAGGACAGGGCGATACACAATCACAGCAAAAACACGACAGGACAGGGCGATACGCAATCACAGCATGGTGAATACTAAACAAGGAACCGACGGGACAGGAACGGAACACAAAGGAATAAATAGGGACTCTAATCAGGGGAAAGGATCGGGAACAGGTGTGGGAAGACTAAATGATGATTAGGGGAATAGGAACAGCTGGGAGCAGGAACGGAACGATAGAGAGAAGAGAGAGCGAGAGAGTGAGAGAGGGAGGGGGAGAGAGAGGGATAGAAAGAGGGAAAGAACCAAATAAGACCAGCAGAGGGAAACGAATAGAATGGGGAGCACAGGGACAAGACATGATAATAAATGACAAACATGACACAACTAACTACCGTGGGATATGCGTCAACATTAACCTTAGGAAAATCCCTTGCATTATCATTAACAGCAGACTCGTACATTTCCTCCATGAAAACAATGTACTGAGCAAATGTCAAATTGGCTTTTTATCAAATTACCGTATTCACCCTGCACACCCTAATTGTCATGCAGGTGAAAGAGGACCCAAAAGCGACTTGGCGAAAACAGAGTCTTTAATCCAGTAAAGTAAATACAAACAAAAAACACAACTTTCACTCGAAATGACGAGGACAAACTGGAGACTCGATCTTGAACAGCAGGTGAACAGCAGGTTGCCTCGGGAAGGCACTTGAACCAGACAGACTCAGACACCTGCTCACCACGCAGCATCTGAGGAAAACACGACACGACAGGGCGATACACAAACACAGCACGGTGAATTCTAGACAAGGAACCGACAGGACAGGAACGGAACACAAAGGAAGAAATAGGGACTCTAATCAGGGAAAGGATCGGGAACAGGTGTGGGAAGACTAAATGATTGATTAGGGAATAGGAACAGCTGGGAGCAGGAACGGAACGATAGAGAGAAGAGAGAGCGAGAGAGTGAGAGAGGGAGGGGGAGAGAGAGGGATAGAAAGAGGGAAAGAACCTAATAAGACCAGCAGAGGGAAACGAATAGAATGGGAAGCACAGGGACAAGACAAGATAATAAATGACAAAACATGACAGTACCCCCCACTCACCGAGCGCCTCCTGGCGCACTCGAGGAGGAATCCTGGCGGCAACGGAGGAAATCATCAATGAGTGAACGGTCCAGCACGTCCCGAGACGGAACCCAACTCCTCTCCTCAGGACCGTAACCCTCCCAATCCACTAAGTATTGGTGACCCCGTCCCCGAGAACGCATGTCCATGATCTTATGTACCTTGTAAATAGGTGCGCTCGACAAGGACGGGAGGGGGAGGGAAGACGAACGGGGGTGCGAAGAAAGGGCTTGACACAGGAGACATGGAAGACAGGATGGACGCGACGAAGATGTCGCGGAAGAAGAGTCGCACAGCGACAGGATTGACGACCTGGGAGACACGGAACGGACCAATGAACCGCGGAGTCAACTTACGAGAAGCTGTCGTAAGAGGAAGGTTGCGAGTGGAAAGCCACACTCTCTGGCCGCAACAATACCTTGGACTCTTAATCCTGCGTTTATTGGCGGCTCTCACAGTCTGTGCCCTGTAACGGCAAAGTGCAGACCTCACCCTCCTCCAGGTGCGCTCACAACGTTGGACAAACGCTTGAGCGGAGGGAACGCTGGACTCGGCAAGCTGGGATGAGAACAGAGGAGGCTGGTAACCCAGACTACTCTGAAACGGAGATAACCCGGTAGCAGACGAAGGAAGCGAATTGTGAGCGTATTCTGCCCAGGGGAGCTGTTCTGCCCAAGACGCAGGGTTTCTGAAAGAAAGGCTGCGTAGTATGCGACCAATCGTCTGATTGGCCCTCTCTGCTTGACCGTTAGACTGGGGATGAAACCCGGAAGAGAGACTGACGGACGCACCAATCAAACGACAGAACTCCCTCCAAAACTGTGACGTGAATTGCGGGCCTCTGTCTGAAACGGCGTCTAACGGGAGGCCATGAATTCTGAATACATTCTCGATAATGATTTGTGCCGTCTCCTTAGCGGAAGGAAGTTTAGCGAGGGGAATGAAATGTGCCGCCTTAGAGAACCTATCGACAACCGTAAGAATCACAGTCTTCCCCGCAGACAAAGGCAGACCGGTAATGAAGTCTAGGGCGATGTGAGACCATGGTCGAGAAGGAATGGGGAGCGGTCTGAGACGACCGGCAGGAGGAGAGTTACCTTGACTTAGTCTGCGCGCAGTCCGAACAAGCAGCCACGAAACGGCGCGTGTCACGCTCCTGAGTCGGCCACCAAAAGCGCTGGCGAATAGACGCAAGAGTGCCTCGAACACCGGGATGACCAGCTAACTTGGCAGAGTGAGCCCACTGAAGAACAGCCAGACGAGTGGAAACAGGAACGAAAAGGAGGTTACTAGGACAAGCGCGCGGCGACGCAGTGTGCGTGAGTGCTTGCTTAACCTGTCTTTCAATTCCCCAGACTGTTAACCCGACAACACGCCCATAAGGAAGAATCCCCTCGGGATCAGTAGAAGCCACAGAAGAACTAAACAGACGGGATAAGGCATCAGGCTTGGTGTTCTTGCTACCCGGACGGTAAGAAATCACAAACTCGAAACGAGCGAAAAACAACGCCCAACGAGCTTGACGGGCATTAAGTCGTTTGGCAGAACGGATGTACTCAAGGTTCTTATGGTCTGTCCAAACGACAAAAGGAACGGTCGCCCTCCAACCACTGTCGCCATTCGCCTAGGGCTAAGCGGATGGCGAGCAGTTCACGGTTACCCACATCATAGTTGCGCTCAGATGGCGACAGGCGATGAGAAAAATAAGCGCAAGGATGAACCTTATCGTCAGACTGGAAGCGCTGGGATAGAATGGCTCCCACGCCTACCTCTGAAGCGTCAACCTCGACAATGAATTGTCTAGTGACGTCAGGAGTAACGAGGATAGGAGCGGACGTAAAACGTTCCTTTAGAAGATCAAAAGCTCCCTGGGCGGAACCGGACCACTTAAAACACGTCTTGACAGAAGTAAGAGCTGTGAGAGGGGCAGCAACTTGACCGAAATTACGAATGAAACGCCGATAGAAATTAGCGAAACCTAAAAAGCGCTGCAACTCGACACGTGACCTTGAACGGGCCAATCACTGACAGCTTGGACCTTAGCGGAATCCATCTGAATGCCTTCAGCGGAAATAACGGAACCGAGAAAAGTAACGGAGGAGACATGAAAAGAGCACTTCTCAGACTTTACGTAGAGACAATTCTCTAAAAGGCGCTGTAGAACACGTCGAACGTGCTGAACATGAATCTCGAGTGACGGAGAAAAAAATCAGGATATCGTCAAGATAGACAAAAACAAAGATGTTCAGCATGTCTCTCAGAACATCATTAACTAATGCCTGAAAAACAGCTGGCGCATTGGCGAGACCAAACGGCAGAACCCGGTACTCAAAATGCCCTAACGGAGTGTTAAACGCCGTTTTCCACTCGTCCCCCTCTCTGATGCGCACGAGATGGTAAGCGTTACGAAGGTCCAACTTAGTAAAGCACCTGGCTCCCTGCAGAATCTCGAAGGCTGATGACATAAGGGGAAGCGGATAACGATTCTTAACCGTTATGTCATTCAGCCCTCGATAATCCACGCAGGGGCGCAGAGTACCGTCCTTCTTCTTAACAAAAAGAACCCCGCCCCGGCCGGAGAGGAAGAAGGCACTATGGTACCGGCGTCAAGAGACACAGACAAATAATCCTCGAGAGCCTTACGTTCGGGAGCCGACAGAGAGTATAGTCTACCCCGAGGAGGAGTGGTCCCCGGAGGGAGATCAATACTACAATCATACGACCGGTGAGGAGGAAGGGAGTTGGCTCGGGACCGACTGAAGACCGTGCGCAGATCATGATATTCCTCCGGCACTCCTGTCAAATCGCCAGGTTCCTCCTGAGAAGTAGGGACAGAAGAAACGGGAGGGATGGCAGACATTAAACACTTCACATGACAAGAAACGTTCCAGGATAGGATAGAATTACTAGACCAATTAATAGAAGGATTATGACATACTAGCCAGGGATGACCCAAAACAACAGGTGTAAACGGTGAACGAAAAATCAAAAAAGAAATAGTCTCACTGTGGTTACCAGATACTGTGAGGGTTAAAGGTAGTGTCTCAAATCTGATACTGGGAAGATGACTACCATCTAAGGCGAACATGGGCGTAGGCTTCTCTAACTCTCTGAAAGGAATGTCATGTTTCCGAACCCATGCTTCGTCCATGAAACAACCCTCAGCCCCAGAGTCTATCAAGGCACTACATGTAGCACCCGAACCGGTCCAGCGTAGATGGACCGACAAAGTAGTACAGGATTTTGATGGAGAGACTTGAGTAGTTGCGCTCACCTGTAGCCCTCCGCTTACAGATGAGCTCTGGCTTTTACTGGACATGAATTAACAAAATGTCCAGCAACTCCGCAATAGAGGCACAGGCGGTTGGTGATCCTCCGTTCCCTCTCCTTAGTCGAGATGCGAATCCCTCCCAGCTGCATGGGCTCAGACTCTGAGCCAGAGGAGGGAGATGGTTGCGATGCGGAGCAGGGAAACACCGTTGATGCGAGCTCTCTTCCACGAGCCCGGTGACGAAGATCTACCCGTCGTTCTATGCGGATGGCGAGAGCAATCAAAGAGTCCACATCTGAAGGAACCTCCCGGGAGAGAATCTCATCCTTAACCACTGCGTGGAGTCCCTCCAGAAAACGAGCGAGCAGCGCCGGCTCGTTCCACTCACTAGAGGCAGCAAGAGTGCGAAACTCAATAGAATAATCCGTTATGGACCGTTCACCTTGGCATAAGGAAGCCAGGGCCCTAGAAGCCTCCCTACCAAAAACTGAACGGTCAAAAACCCGAATCATCTCCTCTTTAAAGTTCTGGAACCTGTTAGAGCAATCAGCCCTTGCCTCCCAGATAGCTGTGCCCCATTCTCGAGCCCGGCCAGTAAGGAGTGAAATGACGTAAGCAACCCGAGCTCTCTCTAGAGTATGTGTTGGGTTGGAGAGAGAACACAATCTCACACTGCGTGAGAAAGGAGCGGCACTCAGTGGGCTGCCCGGAGTAGCAAGGTGGGTTATTAACCCTAGGTTCTGGAGGCTCGGCAGGCCAGGAAGTAACAGGTGGCACGAGACGTAGACTCTGGAACTGTCCAGAGAGGTCGGAAACCTGAGCGGCCAGGTTCTCCACGGCATGGCGAGCAGCAGACAATTCCTGCTCGTGTCTGCCGAGCATGGCTCCTTGGATCTCGACGGCAGTGTAACGAGCGTCTGAAGTCGCTGGGTCCATTCCTTGGTCGGTTCCTTCTGTCATGCAGGTGAAAGAGGACCCAAAAGCGACTTGGCAAAAACAGAGTCTTTAATCCAGTAAAGTAAATACAAACAAAAAACACAACTTTCACTCGAAATGACGAGGACAAACTGGAGACTCGATCTTGAACAGCAGGTGAACAGCAGGTTGCCTCGGGAAGGCACTTGAACCAGACAGACTCAGACACCTGCTCACCACGCAGCATCTGAGGAAAACACGACACGACAGGGCGATACACAAACACAGCACGGTGAATTCTAGACAAGGAACCGACAGGACAGGAACGGAACACAAAGGAAGAAATAGGGACTCTAATCAGGGGAAAGGATCGGGAACAGGTGTGGGAAGACTAAATGATTGATTAGGGGAATAGGAACAGCTGGGAGCAGGAACGGAACGATAGAGAGAAGAGAGAGCGAGAGAGTGAGAGAGGGAGGGGGAGAGAGAGGGATAGAAAGAGGGAAAGAACCTAATAAGACCAGCAGAGGGAAACGAATAGAATGGGAAGCACAGGGACAAGACAAGATAATAAATGACAAAACATGACACTAATTGACAAACAAACAAACCAAAACAATTCAAAGTCTTCTCATGCTTTGTTGATTTAAAAAAAAAAGCCTTCGACTCAATTTGGCATGAGGGTTTGCTATACAAATTGATGGAAAGTGGTGTTGGGGGTAAAACATACGACATTATAAAATCCATGTACACAAACAACAAGTGTGCGGTTAAAATTGGCAAAAAAACATTTCTCTCTTTCTTTCTCTCTCTCGGAGGACCTGAGCCCTAGGACCATGCCCCAGGACTACCTGACATGATGACTCCTTGCTGTCCCCAGTCCACCTGGCCGTGCTGCTGCTCCAGTTTCAACTGTTCTGCCTTATTATTATTCGACCATGCTGGTCATTTATGAACATTTGAACATCTTGGCCATGTTCTGTTATAATCTCCACCCGGCACAGCCAGAAGAGGACTGGCCACCCCACATAGCCTGGTTCCTCTCTAGGTTTCTTCTTAGGTTTTGGCCTTTCTAGGGAGTTTTTCCTAGCCACCGTGCTTCTACACCTGCATTGCTTGCTGTTTGGGGTTTTAGACTGGGTTTCTGTACAGCACTTTGAGATATCAGCTGATGTACGAAGGGCTATATAAATACATTTGATTTGATTTTGATTTCATTTCTTCACACAGGGCCGTGGGGTGAGACAGGGATGCAGCTTCTGCAACATATATATCAACGAACTGGCGCGGGCACTAGAAAAGTCTGCATCACCCAGCCTAACCCTACTAGAATTTGAAGTCAAATGTCTACTGTTTGCTGATGATCTGGTGCTTCTGTCACCAACTAAGGAGGGCCTACAGCAGCACCTAGATCTTTTGCACAGATTCTGTCAGACCTGGGCCCTGACAGTAAATCTCAGTTAGACAAAAATAATGGTGTTCCAAAAAAGGTCCAGTCGCCAGAACCACAAAAACAAATTCCATCTAGACACCGTTGCCCCAGAGCACACAAAAAACTATACATACCTTGGCCTAAACATCAGCGCCACAGGTAACTTCCACAAAGCTGTGAACGATCTGAGATACAAGGCAAGAAGGGCCTTCTATGCCATCAAAAGGAACATAATATTCAGCATACCAATTAGGATCTGGCTAAAAATACTTGCATCAGTCATAGAGCCCATTGCCCTTTATGGTTGTGAGGTCTGGGGTCCGCTCACCAACCAAGACTTCACAAAATGGGACAAACACCAAATTGAGACTCCGCATGCAGGATTCTGCAAAAATATCCTACGTGTGCAACGTAGAACACCAAATAATGCATGCAGAGCAAAATTAGGCCGATACCCACTAATTATCAAAATCCTGAAAAGAGACGTTAAATTTACAACCACCTAAAAGGAAGCGATTCCCAAACCTTCCATAACAAAGCCATCACCTACAGAGAGATGCACATGGAGAAGAGTCCCATAGGCAAGCTGGTCCTGGGGCTCTGTTCACAAACACATACAACCCCCACAGAGCCCCAGGACAGCAGCACAATTAGACCCAACCAAATCATGAGAAAATAAAAAGATAATTACTTGACACATTGGAAAGAATTAACAAACAAACTGAGCAAACTAGAATGCTATTTGGCCCTAAACAGAGTACTCAGTGGCAGAATACCTGACCACTGTGACTGTCCCAAACTTAAGGAAAGCTTTGACTATGTACAGACTCAGTGAGCATAGCCTTGCTATTGAGAAAGGCCGCCGTAGGCAGACATGCCTCTCAAGAGAAGACAGGCTATGTGCTCACTGCCCACAAAATGAGGTGGAAACTGAGCTGCACTTCCTAACCTCCTGCCAAATGTATGACCATATTAGAGATACATATTTCCCTCAGATTACACAGATCCACAAAGAATTCAAAAACAAATCAAATTTTGATAAACTCCCATATCTACTGGGTGGAATTCCACAGTGTGCCATCACAGCAGCAAGATGTGTGACCTGTTGCCACAAGGAAAGGGCAACCAGTGAAGAACAAACACCATTGTAAATACAACCCATATTTATGCTTATTTATTGTCCCTTGTGTACCCTTAACCATTTGTACATCGTTGCAACACTGTATATACTGTATATATATAATATGACATTTGTCATGTCTTTATTGTTTTGAAACTTCTGTATGTGAAATGTTTACTGTTAATTTTTTATTGTTTATTTAACTTTTGTATATTATCTACCTCACTTGCTTTGGCAATGTTAAAATATGTTTCCCATGCCAATAAAGCCCCTTGAATTGAATTGAATGGAGAGAGAACGATAGAGATAAAGAGATAAAGAGATAGGTGAGGAGGAAAGGGCAGAGAGAGAGAGAAGAGAAAAGGGGTGAGGAGGAGGAGCGGGGGATAGAGGGAAGAGAAAGAGGGGGTAGAAAGGGAGAGCAACAGAGGGAGAGAGGCATTTAACTGGACCTAGATATTGTGTTATATCATTTGTTCATGGGGACTTTAAGATTGCATGTGCCCTGTCTCAAGCGCACATAAGTCTCTCTCTCTATCTCTCCATTCCTTCCCTTCCTCCCCGTCTCGCTCTCGATCTGTAACCTCTCTTCTGTCCCCAAACAGGTCTGGAATCAGTCCGAGGAGGCATTAATAAATCAAGGAGAAGAAAGGGCAGGGAGGAAGAGAGAGTGAAAGAGACAGAGGCAGAGAGAACGAGACATAGATAAAGAGACAGACTGTCACTTCCTGTCTCTCTCCCTCTCTCTGCAGCTCTGTGATTGTATTGATGGTAGGAGGTCAATGATCACGGTAAGTTTCAAGGAAACCTTCAAGGAAACCTTCAAGGAAACTAATGGGAGTGTGTTATCATTGAGTCTGTGTATTCTTCGCCTTCCAAAAACCTTGGACATATGACTACTTCTTGTGGTGTATGTATAGTGGAGGGTGTACAGTTGGGTTCCTCAACGGTTCTTTGGGAAGGGTGATGGTTCTATGTGGAACCATACTGACCCAAGAACCCTTTTGGTTCGTGCGGTTGAAAAAAATAAATGGTAATTTCCACTTTTAGTGATAATTAAAATGTTGGGTTGGTGGCTCATTATAATATCTTAGGGCGTTGTTTGGGCAGAGCTCTTTTGTGCATCCGTAAGTGAGAGTCATTCCAGTTGAACTAATCTGTTGTGTTATGCTATTACATGTTATATATGACTATGGCCAGGAAACGGTATCTTGTGACAGACTCATGTATGGCCTTGTGTTAATGTGACTAAGTAAGTCAGTCGTTCTCAAGTCTCTTCTCAGGGGGCCCCCAGGTGTTCCACAGATAGCACAGCTGATTCAACGTGTTCATAAACACGGTTATTAAACCATGATACAAAACATTGAGAAATGTTATTGATAGAACCATTCACCATAAATGTTCATAAAGAACCATATAAAGGGTCCTATATCGCCCCAATGTCACACCCTGATCTATTTCACCAGTCCTTGTGATTGTCTCCACCTCCCTCAAGGTGTTGCCCATCTTCCCCATTATCCCCTGTGTATTCATACCTGTGTTCTCTGTTTGTCCGTTGCCAGTTCGTCTCGTTTGTCAAGTCAACCAACGTTTTGGTTCTCAGCTCCTGCTTTTCCCATCTCCCTTTTTCTGGCCCTCCTGGTTTTGACCCTTGCCTGTCCTGACTCTGAGCCCTGCTGCCAGACCACTCTGCCTGCCCTTGAGCCTGCCTGGCGTCCGGTACCGTTGCCCCACCTCTGGTTTACTGACCCCTGCCTGTCTTGACCTGTCTATTGCCTGCCGCCTGTTGGAATATTAAACCATTGTCAATTCTACGTGTCTGCATTTGGGTCTCACCTTGATTCCTGAAACCCAAAAAGGGTTGTAAGCACAGCCTTTTTTGGCCTTTTATTAATGGTTCTTTACAAAACCTTAAGAAATGGTACTTTATAGCACCATTCAGGTTCCATTTAGAACCTTAAAAAAAGGGTTATAGCACCACAGCACTAAATAGAACCATTTGTTTTTAATGTTGATATCGTGGTCACAATGATTGCCTTCTAAAAGGCCTCTCTGCCCCCTACTCTCCTGCTCTCTCTTTCTCCCTCCTCAGGTCTTGCCCTTTTTTCCATCCTCAGTATCTACAGTACCAGTGGTATCTCCCTCTATACTCCCGGTGCACTGACAGATCGATGTGCGGAAGTGTCCCTCTGTCCAAGACAACCTGAGAATCACTGCACTATTGACTGGGGATCCTCCAAAACCCATCTGAGGAGGGGAGGAAAGAAGGGATGAGGGAGGTAGAGAGCGCTGGCCTCCCTCCAGTTCCCCGTCACCCTGCACTTAACTGCATTTAACTGGCATCCCTCTCTTTTTCTAACCTCCCCCCATCCTCTTCTCTACTTTCACTCCCTTTCTTCTCTCTCCTCACCCGTCAGCTCTTTCGTCCCAATCCCCTTGTCGACCCTTCACCCTGCCCTAACTTCACCGCCCCCTATCCCACCTGGTAATATGAAGTCAAACACATCAGTGGCCTACACAGACTGTGACACCAAAGGAAATCATTCAAGAGAAGCTCAGTAATAGGAGACTCAAATCAGTGCAGGCGAATGGGACTAGCTTTCTCTGATCTTTATCAAACGCCGAGTGAAATCAAGCTGACGTTGGCACTTCATGCACACGCGCACACACACACACACACACACACACACACACAGGCGCACACACACACACGCGCGCACACACACGAGGAATGATTATGAAGAGAAAGTGCCAGGGTGCTGAGAAATGCTCTTTGGCAGAAATTATTTTCCTTTTCAGAAACAGACACTTCATCAGAACACTCCTAAACGAAACTAGCAACCGTTGCCAGGAAGTGTGTACCCGACCACACGTTACCTTGGTTACTATTGTCTCAGTTTGGCTGTGTGTTCTCATGAGGGAGAAGGGGGTTGGCGTTTTTTGCAGACACTGCAACAATGTGAAACAAAGGGATGCACACACACACACACACACACACACACACACACACACACACACACACACACACACACACACACACACACACACACACACACACACACACACACACACACACACACACACACACACACACACACACACACACACA